>NC_067135.1:467542-654056 GCF_021347895.1 Acanthochromis polyacanthus | reverse complement strand
AGTTTACTGGCTTGTGTCGTCTGGATGTAAAAGGTTGGATTATGGCCGTTTTTTGTGGAATATTTTCATCTGTGTGTAATAATGAACCCGGAAATGTGAGTCGCGCTGTGTACGTTGAAGCCGTGTATAGAGAACGGATGGATGGATATTTGTTTTTGTCGGACAAATGTGTTTTTCTCACCCGCTGTGGTAATTACATCTGAAAGTGGTTTATACCGGCGGATTCATGAGAATCTAAGCTTTCCATCGGCGTATAATGTTTGTATAATCGCATTTGCAGTTTCAGACATTTAGCAAATTGCTTATGCAGATCTCAAAGTGTACCGCGGGCGGGACACTGAAGCGCAACTGAAGCGCAACGGGCTAAGTACCAAAGACTAAAGTGTAAAGTGGATTCTAGTAGCTAACTAAGCAAAAAATAGTAATGTACAAATACTAGAAAATAAAATGATAAGGTACATGTTTGGCAAGCCCTACAGTTAAGCTAGCACTAGTTATGTAGGATGCGATGCCACTTACCTTCAAAGTTATATATGTACTGGGATCAGTGGCGTCACTAGGCCTAAAATATTCATAAGCCCCCCTAAATAATTTTATATTCATTTGTTTTTTAAAAAGTTGTTTTTGTTTTTTTTTTACAAAAAAGTGCCAAAAAGTTCCATATAATGTGACCAGAATATGAGTTTAAATACATAATCACATAACCAGTCATTTTAACTTAGATACGATCATAAATCTTAGTTTCTCTTCACTTCATAGTGGAAGGCAGAGAGTCTGAGTCAGTGCGTCGTTATCCAGTCCATTCCACTTGTTCATATGGAGCACGCCCACATCACTGAAATCCAGTCCACGTTTTCCCTCCAACCTAGGCTGCTGGTACCTGCAGCATGTGTTTATAGGGAACGAGCACACAGAACGGACTAGAGCAGCATTAGGAGAAGAACGTGAACAAGAATGGATATACGAAATGTTTTCAGGAGAGTAAGTATTCATCACTGCTGATAGTAACAATAAGTTAGCTCCAGCCCCCCAGCTAACAGCAGAAAGTCCCATGTAATTAATGAACCAAATGCTCCGTTTGACAAATAAAAACCTGGCTTGTTCACTCTGTAGGAGAGAGTCTCTGTACAGGAGGCAGCGTGAGACGCTGCTGTATTTCTGTGCACGTCTTACCTTTGTTGTTCTGCGGTCAAAAGTGACATTTCAGCTCTAAAAGAACGCTGCTACTTAGCTAGCTAGTTAGTCTGAAATGCACTGTGAAGGTTCTGGTTGTTCATAGAGTTGGGTGTGCACTTTTTATTTTTTTTAACCATATACTATCTTTGGGGTGACTTCATTCTGGAGCATCAGCTCCAGCATCGGATACACACAGTGAAACAGGAGCTGAGCTCATTCACGTATGATTATGTGAATAATGATGATGATGATGATGATGATGATAATAATAATAATAATCACTCCACCACCCCTATTGACCTGTATGATTGGAAAGTGGAGATAGCAAAGAGAGAGATATATAAGCCAAATATACGACATAAATAAATCAATAATTTTGCTAGTTTTGGACCTAATATGACTGTTTTCACTGGTTGGACTGAACAGAACTAAGACCAGGAGCACTGTGGCTCTAGAGGGAACACTCTCCTCTATTATGAACATTAAAATGGCTGGTTTGGAGCCATGCAATAAATGGGAACCAGAGATCATCAAGGCTTCAAAAAAGGCCATCAGGGAGTACAACATGGCTATGAATATTTTAATATTCATAGCGGGAATAATAGATAATAATAATAATAGGTAATAGAATATTCTGATATTAAGCTCCACTGTAGACAGGTATTTTGCAAACACTGTAAACACACACACACTAATATATGTTAGAGAAGCAGATAATGGCAGCAAAGTCAATTATTTTAATAATTTGAAGAGACAATATATGATTACGCTATAAATACATATATAAACAAATACTGACTAATGAACACATATTTTTATATAAAACAATAGACAGAAGTTATATATCAGAGAAAATGAATATATATAAATCATAGATGGAGTATCAGCATCATTCACATATATATGTAAAAGTTATATATCAGAGAAAATCATACTACATATATAAATCATGTATGGAGTATCAATATAATCAATATATCAGAAAACTGACTAATGTGTTCATTAGTCAGTATTTAGTTTATATATGTATATATAGTGTAATCATATATTGTCTCTTCAAATTATTAAAATAATTGACTTTGCTGCCATTATCTGCTTCTCTAACATATATTAGTGTGTGTGTGTTTACAGTGTTTGCAAAATACCTGTCTACAGTCGAGCTTAATATCAGAATATTCTATTACCTATTATTATTATTATTATTATTATTATTATCTATTATTCCCGCTATGAATATTAAAATACGCCGAACCATTTGTCCTGTATCATAGCTACATGTATGACGTTTGCAGCAAAAAATAAAAATAAAAAACGCGTGAAAATCAGTTTAATATTCAGAGTTAAGATGGATTAAATGCGCTGTCATACAGCGGACCAAGAGGGCGGCCCCACCGCTCGTCAGCCCCAATAGACAGTAGCGGTCGATGCGGCGTCTACTCTTTATTATGTCTATGGTTACAACAACCCAGTGGCATTGCCCCACAGGTTCCTCAACAGAAGAGGCTCACTCCCATGGTCGATCAGAAAGCACACATAGTGATGACTTCATGTGGCTCATTCAAATTTGAATCCAGTATAAATATTTGGTTTCATCACATTAACATGACTTTGTGCTGTTTTTGGGGGGTGCATAGAAGGTCCCATACAGACATTTTTTTAAGCCTTCATGTTTAAGAATTCTAGGTGTCAAGAGTTCACCAGAATGCACCATTTCAGCCTTTAAATTTCAAAGGTTTCTTGCATGGGAGGGGAGCTCCCAAACCCTCCCCCCTCATAAACCCTCCCCCCGGCTCGGTCGCTACGCTCCCTCGCTTCCAAGGATTCACTTATTTGGTAATTTCCCAATGACATGCCTGATTTGTAGGCTGCTTCATGGACTGTTTCTTTAACTAAAACTCAATCACCTTAATTGGATTAATTCACAATGTGGCAACTATACTGTACAATTTTGAAAACTGCACATTTCTTTGAGCTACAAACAATACTTTAGGCATGTGGTAAAGTGCAAAAAAAGGAAACATTTTAAAGTGCAAAATAAATATAAGCCCATTACTTGGGCTAATGCAATCATTGAAATTATAAGCTGGGCACAATCAGCACTGCTCCACATGAGCAACAACAAAAAGATGCAACATTAACGTAGTGTGCAATAAGAACAAGGAAGGCACAAAGTTTCAGTCCAGACCTTCCAGAGTAGTAAACAAAGTCCTCCTTCCAGTGAATAAGGCTAAAAGTCCGACTGGCCTTCATAACAGGCCATAACTTTGCTAACACAATCATTAAAATCATAAACTGGGCTCAGTCAACCCTGCTCTTTCGTATGAGTAACAAAAATGTGCAAATAAAAACAAGAAAGGCACAAAAAATAAAAACAGCTTCAGTCCAGACAAGTAAACATAATGCTCCTTTAGAGTGCAACAAATGAGGCTCAAAGACTGATGCTGACTCACCTATATGATTGGTCTAATTTTTTCCCTTGTCCATATACGTGAGAGGTAGATTTTTCTGAATGAAAATAAGAATCTCAGCATTGTTGCAATGTATGCGATTTCTCTTCTCATCGATGACATTGGAGATGACGCTGAACAGCCGTTCGCTGTCTGCGCTGGTACAGGGTGCAGTGAGGTACTTGCGTGCAACTCGGGCAAGCGGACCTGGGTGGACCTCCAGTACTTCAAAGGGCATGCTGTCTTGAGGATGGTGGGTTCTCCCAGGTATGCATACACCTAAAGAAAAAGTAAAAACAAAAATAATCTTACTTACTTTTCTTCAAAGCACTGACAGCCAAAAGTTTATTTTACTTTATGTACATTTTCATGTGAAGCACTCTGCAAATGAAATAAATTTGCTAATCAAGTTTATTATTTACTCACCTGTGATGCTGTTTCGCCTGTAGTTGCTTGTTTGGTGACATCATTCTCTGTGAGGATTTCTTGGTACATGTCCTGCAGGCTCCCAGTTCGGGCCCTCTTAGGTGGGGGGTCCTGGTCCTCCTGGCCTGGGTCATCTGCACTGGCACCAGCAGCCTTTTCTTGCTGATCATTGCCCACACTGGCCATTTCATCCACAATCTTCAGCAGCATATTCCGTGCTCCCTCCTTGTTATCCAGGTCAAAATAACGGTCTTTGTAACGAGCATCAACCATGGTTGCAGTTGCATAAAGAGGTTCACTTTGCACACCATTAAAGCGTTTACTGACAGCTTCCAATAGAGCATGTTTGGCTGTTTGAACACCTTTGTCTGATTCATCCATCTTGGCAAGCAGCCGTGTCAGGGATACCACATCAGGGATGACATCTGCAGCAGTGGCCTCCGCAGAGCTGATGTCCTTAGTTAGCTGTTCAAAGGGTTCCAGTAGGGTGGTCATCTTCTCCAAAATTCCCCACTGAGTTGCTGTCAGTGTTGCTGGGAGTTCATAATCAGCAGCATATGCACTTAAAACCCTCTTCTGCTCCACCAGGTTCTGCATCATATAATATAGTAAGTGGAATTCCACCTGGTGTGGACGTCTTGTTGGAGCTTTTTCACAGGCATGTTGAGTTCTTTTTGTATGTCTTCAAAACGACTGCAAGCAAGCGGTGAGTGCTTGAAGTGGCCTACAACTCGCCTCCCCACAGCCAGGGCATCTGCAATGCTGCGTTGAGACAGGGCACCTCTGTTCACTGCGAGCTGCAAGGTGTGCGCCATGCAGGGCAGACTTGTGACACCAAACTCCGACGTAGCTTTGGCCATATTGCGTCCGTTGTCTCTGACTACTACATGCACATTCTCCTTGCAGATTTTCCACGTCTCAAACATCCCTTCAAAAGCAGATGCGATTGCTTCTGCCGTATGAGACCCACGGCACTCTTGAGAATGAAGCACAGACTTTTTAAGCACAAAGTCCTTATCTAGCCATTGAGCAGTCAAGCTCAACATGCTAACCTGGCTAACGCTTGAAGACCAGATATCTGTTGTGAAGCTAATGGATACAGCATCAGCAATTAGCTTCTCGACGTGGCTGTAAACAACACTGTACAACTCGGGTAAGCAAACATCTGAGAAATACTTGCGATTGGGCATGGCAAAGCGTGGCTCGAGGAACTCCACAAGTTTGGTGAATCTGGCGTCTTGCACGATAGAAAAGGGCTGGTTATCCAGTGCGATACACTCCATGATTTTCTGAGTGATGGCTTTCGCCCTGGGGTGGTCCTTGTTATATTTTTGTTTTTTCTCGGTTGACTCTTTAAGCTTCAACTGAGTGTTTTTTTTCAGTGCAGCCTGTCTCTGTTGTTTCGTTTCATTACTTTGCTATACAAATGCCACGTATCTCTCTGAATGATTCATCCTGAGGTGGGAGATTAAATTGGAAGTATTGAAGGAAGAAGTCTTGGTTCCGCCTCGCATAACCAACGCTTTGCAGTCATTGCAAATCGCAAGTTTAATATCCGAAGGAGACACTTGGAAATAATTCCAAACCGCAGACATAGTCAGGCACAGAGCTAGCAAGCTTGCTACTGCAGCCACCCACGTTTGTGTATACGCTTCACGACGCAGTTTGATGAGGTCATCATTTGCGCGCCGGTAAATGTCTCGGGAGCCCATAGGCCTGTATTTATTCGGCGAAATCCACGTATTATTTTATCGGTTTTCATTATAGGCAAAAAAACCGCTAACGATATTCTCAGATATTACATTTTTATGCCAATATCGGGCCAATAATATCGGTGGGCCGATATTATTGGACATCCCTAGTTAAAAGTCATCCAGGTTTTAATGTCCTTAAGACAATCTTGCAGTCTAGCTAACTGATCAGTTTCATCTGGCTTCATAGATAAATACAATTGTGTGTCATCTGCATAACAATGGAAGTTAATACAATGCTTCCTAATAATATTGCCTAAAGGAAGCATGTATAATGTGAAAAGTATCGGTCCTAAGACAGAACCCTGAGGAACTCCATGATTAACTTTAGTATGCTCAGAAGAGTTATTGTTGACATGCACAAACTGGAACCTATCTGATAAGTAGGATTTAAACCAGTCCAGTGCTGTCCCTTTAATGCCAATTGAATGTTCTAGACGCTGTAATAAAATGTTGTGGTCGATTGTGTCAAACGCTGCACTAAGATCTAACAAAACAAGTATAGAGACTAGTCCATTATCTGATGCTATGAGGTCATTAGTAACTTTCACCAGAGCTGTTTCTGTGCTATGATGCACTCTGAAGCCTGACTGAAACATTTCAAACAAATTATTCCTTTGTAAGTGTTCACATAATTGATTTGCGACTGTTCTTTCCAGAATTTTAGAGAGAAATGGTAGGTTGGATATTGGCCATCGTTATAACTGATGTTCTATCGTTCTCCAGTGAGATGAGCTAAAGGTTCCAGAGAGAACCTTTGCATAAAGAGACATTCACCTCATTAGTCTGTAAACTATGAACACAAACACTCATCACTGATCTTAATCTCATCAAACTCTGAAGGTGGGGAAAGTCTGCAGATCTTTAATTAATGACTTTTATAATTAAAACAGTCGTTCTGTAGAAAACAGAGAACAGCATCGTGTTCTACAGAGATATCGTTCTATTAGCATGACGTTCACCTGTAGAACCTGTTTGTAGCTCCATGTTGCAGCGTGAACAGCCTGAACCCTCACATGTAGCATGTAACATGTAATTTACAGCATGTAACACAGAATGTAGCATGTAGCATGCTATGTGGTCAAAATAAACCTGGTAAACAGGACAGATGTTGTGATGAGTCCAGATGCAGCATCAGTGACTGATTATCACACGTGTGACTGTTTTGATGAAGTAGTGTTCTCTTTTTGTCTGTTTGTGTTGTCTCTGCGTGTTGTCTCTCTGTTGCCTGTGTTGTATGTCTCTGTGTTGTGTGTCTTTGTGTGTTGTTGTGTTTGTTGTGTTGTGTGTCAGGCGGCGCCCCCTGCTGCTGGTCGGTGTGTTGGATTTTCCATCTCAGATGTCTGAACTCAGACAGACTCTACAGCTCAGAGACGCTACAGGAGGCGTGGCCTGCGTCACCACGGAAACCAGCGAGGACCACAGCAGAAGACAGAGAGCGTCCTACAACACCGCCTGGATAGGTACACAACACACACACACTCAGGAACACACACAGGTCAGAGGTCACCACTACAGCTGTGTATTATCTGTGTGTGTGTTGCAGGATGTCTGGTGTGTGTCCGACAGTTCACCATGGTAACGGAGAGATTCCTCCAATCAGAGTTCCCCTCCTACCAACACCTGGACCAGGAGAAGTTCATCACTGACAGACACACCAGGTACACCCTCAGTAACACACACATAGACCAGGTACACACTGAGTAACACACACACACAGCAGGTACACACTCAGTAACACACACACACACACACACACACACACACAGCAGATACACACACACACACACACACACACACACAGACAGAGAGACCAGGTACGCACTCAGTAACATAAACACACTTTTTACGTGTGTGTGTGTGTGTGTATGTATCTGCTGTGTGTGTGTGTGTGTGTGTGTGTGTGCGTGTGCGTACTTTGACAGAGTTTACCTGCAGTTTTCTCTGGACCACCTCCACATCCTGAGTCCATCTGTCGCCATGGTAACTCACCTGAGGCAGAAGAGGGAGCAGTCAGCAGGTGATGTCACAGCGAGGAAGAAGACTGCAGACAGGAAGAGGAAAAGAGAAGAAGACACAGGCTCCTCTCACTCTGCCTCCTCTGTTACCATGACAACGAGCTCTGTGGGCGGTGGCTCCCGGCCCTGCGTCTCCATGGTGATCAAGGTGGAGCAGAAAGAGGGCGTGGCCTTGAGAAACACAGGGGCGGATACAAAGGAGGAGGCGGGGCTGACACTGTGCTTCTCAGCCAGAGCTGCTGTGATTGGTCCAGTGGTCAGATGGGGGCGGGACCCAAAGAATGAACCAATGACAGCCAGAGAGGCGGAGAGAGAGGAAGAGGACAAGGTGAGAGACACACCTGGATCACCTGGTTACCTGTTTACCTGTGTGTGTGGTTACCTTTGTCTATGTGTGTTCAGGTGGTTCTGGTGTTCTCAGGTGCATCTGCTCGATGGTTTCCTGTCCTCCATCCTGGATGTTTCTACAGACTCATTGCTGTTAACACTCAGGTAACTCCACCTGTGATGATGTCACTGAGGGGCGGGCTGCGGACTCACCTGTTTGGAGGTTATTTGGTTGTAAACCTTTATTGAACAGCTGTAAATTACAGTGTCTGTCCACCAGGATCCCAGTGTTTTCATTGGCTCTGGAGTCTCTGGACAGAGTGGGGTGGAGCTCCAAACTGACTCCACCCTTCAGGTCACGTCTGATTGGAGACTCCACACTCTAACACGCCCACAGCTCCTGCACACCTGCAGACAGGTAACATGGTGTCTCTGTCTTTGTGACAAATCTGATAATGAAAGGATTCTGATTCTGACCTCAAATGTCCCCACAGTGTAGAAATGTCCCCACAGTGTAGAAATGTCCCCACAGTGTAGTAACGTCCCCACAGTGTAGAAATGTCCCCACAGTGTAGAAATGTCCCCACAGTGTAGTAACGTCCCCACAGTGTAGTAACGTCCCCACAGTGTAGTAACGTCCCCACAGTGTAGAAACGTCCCCACAGTGTAGAAATGTCCTCACAGTGTAGAAACGTCCCCACAGTGTAGTAACGTCCCCACAGTGTAGAAACGTCCCCACAGTGTAGAAATGTCCTCACAGTGTAGTAACGTCCCCACAGTGTAGTAACGTCCCCACAGTGTAGTAACGTCCCCACAGTGTAGAAACGTCCCCACAGTGTAGAAATGTCCTCACAGTGTAGAAACGTCCCCACAGTGTAGAAATGTCCCCACAGTGTAGTAACGTCCCCACAGTGTAGTAACGTCCCCACAGTGTAGAAACGTCCCCACAGTGTAGAAACGTCCCCACAGTGTAGAAATGTCCTCACAGTGTAGAAACGTCCTCACAGTGTAGAAACGTCCCCACAGTGTAGAAATGTCCCCACAGTGCAGAAACGTCCTCACAGTGTAGAAACGTCCCCACAGTGTAGAAATGTCCCCACAGTGCAGAAACGTCCTCACAGTGTAGAAATGTCCCCACAGTGTAGAAATGTCCTCACAGTGTAGAAATGTCCCCACAGTGTAGAAATGTCCCCACAGTGTAGAAATGTCCTCACAGTGTAGAAACGTCCCCACAGTGTAGAAATGTCCCCACAGTGCAGAAACGTCCTCACAGTGTAGAAACGTCCTCACAGTGTAGAAACGTCCCCACAGTGTAGAAATGTCCCCACAGTGCAGAAACGTCCTCACAGTGTAGAAACGTCCCCACAGTGTAGAAATGTCCCCACAGTGTAGAAATGTCCCCACAGTGTAGAAACGTCCCCACAGTGTAGAAATGTCCTCACAGTGTAGAAACGTCCCCACAGTGTAGAAATGTCCCCACAGTGCAGAAACGTCCTCACAGTGTAGAAACGTCCCCACAGTGTAGAAATGTCCCCACAGTGCAGAAACGTCCTCACAGTGTAGAAACGTCCCCACAGTGTAGAAATGTCCCCACAGTGCAGAAACGTCCTCACAGTGTAGAAATGTCCCCACAGTGTAGAAATGTCCTCACAGTGTAGAAATGTCCTCACAGTGTAGAAATGTCCCCACAGTGTAGAAATGTCCCCACAGTGTAGAAACGTCCCCACAGTGTAGAAATGTCCTCACAGTGTAGAAACGTCCCCACAGTGTAGAAATGTCCCCACAGTGCAGAAACGTCCTCACAGTGTAGAAACGTCCCCACAGTGTAGAAATGTCCCCACAGTGCAGAAACGTCCTCACAGTGTAGAAATGTCCCCACAGTGTAGAAATGTCCCCACAGTGTAGAAATGTCCCCACAGTGTAGAAATGTCCCCACAGTGTAGAAATGTCCCCACAGTGTAGAAATGTCCCCACAGTGTAGTAACGTCCCCACAGTGCAGAAATGTCCTCGGTGTTGAAATTTCCTGACAGCGTAGAAACGTCCGTACAGTGTAGAAATGTCGTCGCAATGTGAAAACGTCCTCACAGTGTAGAAATGTCGTCACAGCGTAGAAACATCCTTACAATGAAGAAATGTTCTCACAGTGCAGAAACGTCCTTGCAGTGTAGAAATGTCCTCACAATGTAGAAACATCCTCACAGTGCAGAATTGTCTTCACAGTGTTGAAAAGTCCTCACAGTGTAGAAATGACCCCACAGTGCAGAAATGTCCTCAGTGTTGAAACGTCCTTACAGCGCAGAAACGTCATCGGTGTTGAAATCTCCTCACAGTGTTGAAACGTCCTTACAGTGTAGAATCATCTTCACAGTAGGGTGATATCAGCTAAAATGGGCCACTTTTTGGTAAATCGCTTGTAGCACTAACAAAAAACAATGGATTCTATTAAAATGTGGTTTTATGGCTAGTAATGGATGTTTTCTTTTAATTTTGCATTGAAATTATCTAGTAAATAGAATTGTTGAGTTCCTACAGGTCTTGATACATCAGCTGTGCCAATTTTTTTACACAAGCAAAGTTCAGGTAAAATGGGCCAGCTGATCAGGTAAAATGGGACGCTTATCAGGTAAGTTGGGCCAGTCCAACTGCAAAGGGATAGTCATCAATTTTTATTGTAAAAAAACTGTCAATATGGCAACATACTGTGTAAGAACAATTTAATAATATCAGGACAATTCATTACATTGTAAATGATTAACTGATCTGCTCGTGGCAAATGTATTGAATCCACATGGCACTATGAACTTGGGTATAAAACACATAAATAATGATTAAAAAAACAACTGCAACCTACTAGGCCGACAAATGGAATGATTGCATACACTGAACCTCAATAATATCTAAATAGTCCAAATTTTAAAATGTGTGTGTGCTTGGGTAGGTACACATGTCATGGCCTAGGCTACTTAAAGCACAAATTTAAATACAGTCCTGACAGGTGAAGCCGTCATCATCATAGATGCCGTTCTCTTTGCCACAGCTCTCATGGCACCAGATTGAACACGAGACACTTGATCCATTCCTCTGTTGCCTTTGGGTCGTCTCTTTTCCTCTCTGGTCCTTGTTCCTCCTCTCTTCATCTATCCTCAACTGTTCTCTCACTTTCTGTCTCCTCTGCTTGTCTCCTTTCTTCCTCCATCTCTCAGTCCCTCTCTCTTTTCCTCTCACTTGCTTCTTGTTTGCCATACTCACTGTAGATAAAGTCAATGGATTGTTACTGAAAACACTGATCATCATTATTTTTAGGCAGATGCATCCTTTTCACATAAATGCCTACTCCGTTCCCTTCAAATGTGTACATGTGTGCATGTGTGACTGACAAAAAGGGTGGCCCATTTTAGCTGAAACCAGGGGGCCCAACTTACCTGAATAGGTTCAGCTAAATTGGGCCACTAACAAAAATGTCAGTCTTTGAAAAAAAAATGTCCAAATACCAAACTTTAAGCATTATTTCTGATAGGTGTCATCAAGACAGATATTATACATCAAAAATTTTATATATACATGTTTCTTTAATTGACATCATCCTTGTAATTTTTATCAGAAACTCTTATGCCAGTCCACTCACCACGCAGTTTTCTGGTGCAGTGTGGATTTGAATCTTATCTCCGCCCACAAAAACAACCACAGACCAATAAAATCTGTTGTTTCATGTTAAGTACAGTTGTGGCAAACATTTGAGACCATTTGCTGTCATTGGCTCTAAAAATCAGAGGGGTGAGGACATCCAAAGCTTAAATGGCCCATTTTACCTGATGGCCCAGTTTACCTGATATCACCCTATAGAAACGTCCTTACAGTGGAAAAAAATGTCCTCACAGCGTAGAAACATCCTTACAATGTAGAAACGTCCTCACAGTGTAGAAATGACCCCACAGTGCAGAAATGTCCTCAGTGTTGAAACGTCCTTACATGGCAGAAACATCCTCATTGTAGAAATGTCCTCACAGCGTAGAAACATCCTTACAATGTAGAAACGTACTCACAGCAAAAAACGTCCTTACAGTGTAGCAATGACCCCACAGTGCAGAAACGTCCTCGGTGTTGAAACGTCCTCACAGTGTAGAAACGTCCTTACAGTGCAGAAGCATCTTCACAGTGTAGAAACGTCGTTACAGTGTAAAAATGTCCTCAGTGTAGAAATGTCCTCACAGCGTATAAACATCCTTATAGTGTAAAAGTGTCCTTACAGTGTAAAAATGTCCTCACAGCGTATAAACATTCTTACACTGTAAAAATGTCCTTACAGTGAAAAAATGTCCTCACAGCGTATAAACATCCTTATAGTGTAAAAGTGTCCTTACAGTGTAGAAACGTCCTTACAGTGCAGAAGCATCTTCACAGTGTAGAAACGTCGTTACACTGTAAAAATGTCCTCAGTGTAGAAATGTCGTCACAGCGTATAAACATCCTTATAGTGTAAAAGTGTCCTTACAGTGTAAAAATGTCCTCACAGCGTATAAACATCCTTATAGTGTAAAAGTGTCCTTACAGTGTAAAAATGTCCTCACAGCGTATAAACATCCTTACACTGTAAAAATGTCCTTACAGTGAAAAAACGTCCTCACAGCGTATAAACATCCTTATAGTGTAAAAGTGTCCTTACAGTGTAAAAATGTCCTCACAGCGTATAAACATCCTTATAGTGTAAAAGTGTCCTCACAGTGTAGAAACGTCCTTACAGTGCAGAAGCATCTTCACAGTGTAGAAACGTCGTTACAGTGTAAAAATGTCCTCAGTGTAGAAATGTCATCACAGCGTATAAACATCCTTATAGTGTAAAAGTGTCCTTACAGTGTAAAAATGTCCTCACAGCGTATAAACATCCTTATAGTGTAAAAGTGTCCTCACAGTGTAGAAACGTCCTTACAGTGCAGAAGCATCTTCACAGTGTAGAAACGTCGTTACAGTGTAAAAATGTCCTCAGTGTAGAAATGTCATCACAGCGTATAAACATCCTTATAGCGTAAAAGTGTCCTTACAGTGTAAAAATGTCCTCACAGCGTATAAACATCCTTATAGTGTAAAAGTGTCCTTACAGTGTAAAAATGTCTTCACAGCATAGAAACATCCTTGCAATGCAGAAACGTCCTTACAGTGTAGAAACGTCCTTACAGTGTAGAAATGTCCTCCTGTCTCTCTCTGTGTCTCCAGGTTCTCTCATCCACGGTCCTTTCTGTCTCTGATGTTTTGGACAGCAGGTAAACTGATCGTCCTCACTTTGACTCAGAGTCGTCTCCTGTGGTCGACGGAGGAACTGCAGCATCAAAACACTGGTGTGTGTGTGTGTGTGTGTGTGTGTGTGTGTGTGTGTGTGTGTGTGTGTGTGTGTGTGTGTGTGTGTGTTCTTCAGGTCAGAGATGGTGTGTTTCCAGGGTCTAGTGTCTGAGAGGATCAGTGTGAGAGACAGGACCACCCACTGTGGATACACAGGTGAACACTCGGGTAAATACATACAGGTGAACACATACCTGAGTGAACAGGTAGAAACAGTTGTTCTGGATGCAGTTCTGGTTTGAACTGTGTGTCACTTCAGGTGTGCGTCTCACGTTGTGTGACCAAAGTGGGAGGAGTCTCCATGTGTACCTGGACTTAAGCCACACCCCCTACCCACCTGGACTGTTGCCTGGCAACACCTTGCTGCTGTCTGCTGTGCAGAGGAGGCAGTCCAGGTAACACACACACACATAAAAGGTGCGTGTCCACTATATACAATTTCCCCGGACGGCAACGCACTGCATCTGAAAATCGCGCGGCTGGCGGGCGGTTTTGTGGCATTGTCATATGACAATGATGTGGTCCGATAGTGACTGCCCGCCGGCGGTGCCATTGTCAGATGCGGTGCATTGCCATGTGGACAAATCGCATATAGTGGACACGCACCTACACACACACAGACACACAGGTGAATGTTTACAGATATGTAGTAACACTGAGTTTATAATATGTGTGTGTGTGTGTGTTCCAGGACAGGAAGTGTGTACTGCAGGTTTCTACCTGTCAGCTCGATAACCGTCGTCTCTCAGGGAGACACCAGGTAATTATGGATCAATAAGTCTCATTGATTATTGATTCTGACCTATTGAGCAGTGTGTTTATGGATGTATTGGTCAGTGTGTTTATGGCTTATTGACATATTGATCAGTGTGTTTGTTTCTCTCAGCGTGGCTCCGCCCCCTCCTCCTGCTCCCATCATGCATCTGGGTCCGTGGGCTCTGAGCTCAGAGCAGAGCTGCTTTGTGGGTCAGGTCAAAGGTCATGTGGTGTGTTTCCTGTTCCTGCAGCTGCAGTGGAGCTGCTCACTGTGTGGCAGTGTGTACACACAGGTACTGCAAAAAGTATACACTGTACACACAGATATTACAAAAAGTACACACTGTACACACAGGTACTGCAAACAATACACACTGTACACATGGTATCTATTGTAGTATTACTCACAGGGGCATTCATTTTTTCATTAATTAATTTCCTCGTTTGGTAGGGACAGTGCACACTGAATGCCCGTCTGTTCAGAAATTGGAGTCAATATGCCGAATTATAGCACAATGCTAATTTGCTAATGTCCATTTTCTCCTTTAGGGAGAAAATGGACATAGCAGTGATAAGGAATACAAAACAGTGTAACATACAATGAAACATAGAACAATAAGTTGTAATTAAAGCTGCGAGCAGCGTTGAACGGGTCCTCGCATCCTTGCTGGTCGGCGACCCCAAGCCTTTCCACCAGGCAATGCTACGACTGAGAGTGTATTTAGGCCCACGGATGTAACGAGGGCTGGATTCTGAGCACACAGGTCAAATTTCAGGCAGATTGGATTATGTACAGGCTATTTATGCAGCACTTTCTGTCCATCCACCAGGTGGCGCTATCTGTGTTACTGTATATTGGTCTATGAAACTCATCAGGACTGGACTCTGATCAAACATGTTAAGTTTGAGGCAGATTGCAGCATGTACAGGGGATTTACATAAGACGTCCTGCTTCATGGCGTAACATTAAAGTTCAGTTGGCCGCCATGGCCACGCCCTTTGAGTTTTGTGAACAATTTTCACAAATACTCAACCTGAAGGCGTGTAGTATATATTGTCCCAATTTCAGATGTTTTGGAGCTATTGCCTGTAAGAAATGAATTGTTGAAAATGATCAAAAACACCAAAAATCTGACATTTAATTCAAAATAGCGGACTTCCTGTTGTGTTTAGAGAATGACTCCAAGAGACTTTTTTGTTTGCACTGACGTGTTACATATGCATGCCAAATTTCATAGTCATAGGTGAAAGTCTGTGTGGAGGCTATTTTTAAAAATTCTGTAGGGGGCGCTATGACACATACTGTGGATGTATTTTGGCCAATAAATGTGATCAGGACAGGACTGTGTTCAATCATGTGAGGTCTGAGGTAGATTGGAGCATGCAGAGGATAGCTAGATAGCACTTGATGTTTCATGGCGAACCATCAAAATTCTGGAGGTCGCCATGTCCACACCCTTTGACTCTGCAAGAATCTTTTAATAACTTTTGATCATAACATCGTGTTGTATATCCTGGCAAAATTTCAGCTCTCTAGACCTTAACCCCGAGGAGGAGTTCGCTCTCAAAAATGAAAAAAATACAGAAATTTTATCCACTTAATTCAAAATGGCGGACTTCCTGTTGAGTTTAGGGGATGGCTCCAAGAGGCTTTTTTGTGTGTCCTGGTGTGCTCTATTGGCCTCCCAAATTTTGTGGATGTAGGTGAAACATGCTGCCGGGGCTGTTTATTAAACATACTGCAGGGGGCGCTATAGCACATGCCCTGCAGAGATGCATACAGTGTTATTCCTTGAGACGACTGTGATGTGTGTGTGTAAATTTTGGTGAGCTGTTGAACATTCTAAGCCTGTCAAAAAGTACTTTGTTTGTCACAAAAACAACGCGTTGCCACGGCAACAGCATTTCATCAAATATCAAAATCTTCACACTGTGGTATTGTCTGGGGGTGAAGAATTAGCTGACCAATTTTCAGAATGATATGACAAAGTTTGGAGCAATGATGTGTGCAAATGTAATTTCTAAACTGCTTGTTACCAAGAGGTGGCGCTATGACTTTTTCTAAATTTTTCAGTGTGGATGTCCTCAAACTGGTTCTGGTGTCCAGCACATGAAGTTTGGGGCAGATAGGATCCTTTGCAGCTGAGATATGAACACTTCAATTTTCATGGCGAAACATCAAACTTTGCCTTCCCGCCACAGACACGCCTTTTCATCACACGTCACCATTTTTTCTGTGCTTCATCATCAATGTGTTCAGGCTTATGTCACAACATCTGAGGTGAATCTGAGCAACAGGCTAAGAATAGCACATGAAAGTCTAAAAAATGTCAAATTCTTGATACCACAAGGTGGCGCTGTGACTGTGAATGAATCTTGCTGTATGGATGTCATCGAGGCAGGTCTGTGATCATACATGTAAAGTTTCATTCAGATCGGAGCATGTTCAGGAGAGTTAGACAGCATTTCCTGTTTCATGGCGAAGGATCAAATTTCGACAGGCCGCCACGACCACACCCTTTAACTATGGAGGAAGATTTTGATAACTTTTTCTCAGGAAGGTCTGCTGTATGTACTGGCAAAATTTCAGATCGCTCAGACTTTTCCCCTAGGAGGAGTTCATCATAGATTTTGTACAGTTAACGCATGATGGCGCACTTCCTGTTGGGTGTAGAGCATGGCTGTGATTGACTTTTTTGTGTTTCCTGATGTGCTGCATATGCCTCCCAAATTTTTTAGCTCTCGGCCAAATTCCCTCCGAGTTGGCCTAATACCACTTTTTAAAATTTTGTAGGGGGCGCTATGGAGCCATTTTGTCATACACTACCACAATTCCTTTAGAATATGAAATTTTTCACCAGTTCTGGTGTGTGTACAAATTTTCATGAGTTTTTGAGCATGTTTAGGCCCTCAAAAATGCAGTTGTTCTGAGAGACAAATAATAATAATAATTAAAGCTGCGAGCAGCGTTGAACGGGTCCTCGCATCCTTGCTGGTCGGCGACCCCAAGCATGTCCACCAGGCAATGCTGCGACAAAGTGTATTTAGGCTCATGGATGTAACGAGGACTGGATTCTGAGCACTCAGGTCAAATTTCAGACAGATTGGAGCATGTACAGACTATTTTTGCAGCACTTTGTGTCCATCCACCAGGTGGCGCTATCTCTGTGACTGTATAGTGGTCTATGAAACTCATCAGGACTGGACTCTGATCAAACATGTAAAGTTTGAGGTAGATTACAGCATGTACAGGGGATTTACACAAGACGTCCTGCTTCATGGCGTAACATTAAAGTTCAGTTGGCCGCCATGGCCATGCCCTTTGAGTTTTGTGAACAATTTTCGCAAATATGCAACCTGAAGGCGTTTCTTATATATTTTCCCAAATTCAGGTGTTTTGGAGTTATTGCCAGTGACAAATGAATTGTTGAAAATGACCAAAAACACCAAAAATCTGACATTTAATTCAGAATGGCTGACTTTCTGTTGTGTTTAGAGAATGACTCCAAGAGACTTTTTTGCTTGCACTGATGTGCTACATATGCATGCCAAATTTCATAGTCATAGGTGAAAGTCTGTGTGGAGGCTATTTTTTAAATTCTTTTAGGGGGCGCTATGGTAGATGCTGTGGATGTATTTTAGCCAATAAATGTGATCAGGACAGGACTGTGTTTAATCATGTGAGGTCTGAGGTAGATTGGAGCATGCAGAGGATAGTTAGGTAGCACTCGATGTTTCATGGCGAACCATCAAAATTCTGGAGGTCGCCATGTCCACACCCTTTGACTCTGCAAGAATCCTTTGATAACTTTTGATCATAACATCGTGTTGTATATCCTGGCAAAATTTCAGCTCTCTAGACCTTAACCCCGAGGAGGAGTTCGCTCTCAAAAATGAAAAAAATAGAGAAAATTTGTCCACTTAATTCAAAATGACGGACTTCCTGTTGGGTTTAGGGGATGGCTCCAAGAGGCTTTTTTGTGCGTTCTGATGTGCTCTATGTGTCTCCCAAATTTTGAGGATGTAGGTGAAACGTGCTGCCGGGGCTGTTTATTAAACATACTGTAGGGGGCGCAATAGCACATGCCCTGTGGAGATGTATACATTCTTATTCCTGGAGACGACAGTGATGTGTGTATAAATTTTGGTGAGCTGTTGAGCATTCTAAGCCTGTCAAAAAGTACTTTGTTTGTCACAAAAACAACGCGTTGCCATGGCAACAGCATTTCATCAAATATCAAAATCTTCACACTGTGGTATTGTCTGGGGGTGAAGAATCAGCTGACCAATTTTCAGAATGATATGAAAAAGTTTGGAGCAATGGTGTGTGCAAATGTAATTTCTAAACTTCTTGTTACCAATAGGTGGCGCTATGACTTTTTCCAAAATTTTCACCGTGGATGACCTCACACTGGGAATGGTGTCCAGCACATGAAGTTTGGGGCAGATACGATTAGGATTTGCTGAGATATAAACATTTTAGTCGTCATGGCGAGACATCTAAATTCGCCGTGCCGCCACAGACACACCTTTTTATGACACATCACCATTTTCACTGTGAATAATCATCAACATGTTAAGGTTTATTTCACCACATTTGAGGTGAATCTGAGCAAGAGACAAAGAATAATACATCAAAGTGTAAAAAATGACATTTTCTGTTGCCAGCAGGTGGCGCTCTGACTGTGAATGGATTTCATCATATGGATGTGATCAGGGCAGGAATCTGATCATGCATATAAAGTTTCAGGCAGATTGGAGCATGTTCAGGGCATTTACACACAACTTGAAATTTCATGGCGAAGGATCAAAATTCCACAGACCGCCACGGACACGCCCTTTGACTTTTGAAAAAGATTTTGATAACTTTTGCTCATTAAGGCCTCCTGTATGTACTGGTTGAATTTGAGGCGAATTGGAGTTTCCCCCTGGGAGGAGTTCGCTCTGGAAAAAAATGAAAAATGGGCAAAATCTCACATTCAACTTAAAATAGCTCACTTCCTGTTGGGTTTGGAATATGGCTGTCACTGACTTTTTTGTTCAGTCTGATGTGCTGCATATGTGTACCAAATTTGGTAGCTGTAGGTGAAACATGATGGGCGTGGGAAAGTGTAGGGGGCGCTATGGAGCCATTTTGCCACACACCTCTACAATTCCTTTAAAATATGAAATTTTTCACCAGTCCTGATGTGTGTACAAATTTTGATGAGTTTTTGAGCATGTTTAGGCCCTCAAAAATGCAATTGTTCTGAGAGACAAATAATAATAATAATTAAAGCTGCGAGCAGCGTTGAACGGGTCCTCGCATCCTTGCTGGTCGGCGACCCCAAGCATGTCCACCAGGCAATGCTGCGACAAAGTGTATTTAGGCTCATGGATGTAACGAGGACTGGATTCTGAGCACTCAGGTCAAATTTCAGACAGATTGGAGCATGTACAGACTATTTTTGCAGCACTTTGTGTCCATCCACCAGGTGGCACTATGTCTGTGACTGTATAGTGGTCTATGAAACTCATCAGGACTGGACTCTGATCAAACATGTAAAGTTTGAGGTAGATTACAGCATGCACAGGGGATTTACACAAGACGTCCTGCTTCATGGCGTAACATTAAAGTTCAGTTGGCCGCCATGGCCATGCCCTTTGAGTTTTGTGAACAATTTTCGCAAATATGCAACCTGAAGGCGTTTCTTATATATTTTCCCAAATTCAGGTGATTTGGAGTTATTGCCAGTGACAAATGAATTGTTGAAAATGACCAAAAACACCAAAAATCTGACATTTAATTCCAAATGGCTGACTTTCTTTTGTGTTTAGAGAATGACTCCAAGAGACTTTTTTGCTTGCACTGATGTGCTACATATGCATGCCAAATTTCATAGTCATAGGTGAAAGTCTGTGTGGAGGCCATTTTTAAAATTCTTTTAGGGGGCGCTATGGTAGATGCTGTGAATGTATTTTGGCCTATAAATGTGATCAGGACAGGACTGTGTTTAATCATGTGAGGTCTGAGGTAGATTGGCGCATGCAGAGGATAGTTAGGCAGCACTTGATGTTTCATGGCGAACCATCAAAATTCTGGAGGTCGCCATGTCCACACCCTTTGACTCTGCAAGAATCCTTTGATAACTTTTGATCATAACATCGTGTTGTATATCCTGGCAAAATTTCAGCTCTTTAGACCTTAACCCCGAGGAGGAGTTCGCTCTCAAAAATGAAAAAAATACAGAAATTTTATCCACTTAATTCAAAATGGCGGACTTCCTGTTGAGTTTAGGGGATGGCTCCAAGAGGCTTTTTTGTGTGTCCTGGTGTGCTCTATAGGCCTCCCAAATTTTGTGGATGTAGGTGAAACATGCTGCCGGGGCTGTTTATTAAACATACTGCAGGTGGCGCTATAGCACATGCCCTGTAGAGATGCATACAGTGTTATTCCTTGAGACGACTGTGATGTGTGTGTAAATTTTGGTGAGCTGTTGAACATTCTAAGCCTGTCAAAAAGTACTTTGTTTGTCACAAAAACAACGCGTTGCCACAGCAACAGCATTTCATCAAATATCAAAATCTTCACACTGTGGTATTGTCTGGGGGTGAAGAATTAGCTGACCAATTTTCAGAATGATATGACAAAGTTTGGAGCAATGGTGTGTGCAAATGTAATTTCTAAACTGCTTGTCACCAATAGGTGGCGCTATGACTTTTTCTAAATTTTTCAGTGTGGATGTCCTCAAACTGGTTCTGGTGTCCAGCACATGAAGTTTGGGGCAGATAGGATCCTTTGCAGCTGAGATATGAACACTTCAATTTTCATGGCGAAACATCAAACTTTGCCGTCCCGCCACAGACACGCCTTTTCATCACACGTCACCATTTTTTCTGTGCTTCATCATCAATGTGTTCAGGCTTATGTCACAACATCTGAGGTGAATCTGAGCAACAGGCTAAGAATAGTACATGAAAGTCAAAAAAATGTCAAATTCTTGATACCACAAGGTGGCGCTGTGACTGTGAATGAATCTTGCTGCATGGATGTCATCGAGGCAGGTCTGTGATCATACATGTAAAGTTTCATTCAGATCGGAGCATGTTCAGGAGAGTTAGATAGCATTTCCTGTTTCATGGCGAAGGATCAAATTTCGACAGGCCGCCACGACCACACCCTTTAACTATGGAGGAAGATTTTGATAACTTTTTCTCAGGAAGGTCTGCTGTATGTACTGGCAAAATTTCAGATCGCTCAGACTTTTCCCCGAGGAGGAGTTCATCATAGATTTTGTACAGTTAACGCATGATGGCGCACTTCCTGTTGGGTGTAGAGCATGGCTGTGATTGACTTTTTTGTGTTTCCTGATGTGCTGCATATGCCTCCCAAATTTTGTTGCTCTCGACCAAACTCCCTCTGAGTTGGCCTAATACCACTTTTTAAAATTTTGTAGGGGGCGCTATGGAGCCATTTTTGCACACACCTCCACATGCCCTACAAAATATGAAATTTTTCGCCAGTTCTGATGTGTGTGCAAATTTTCATGACTTTTTGAGCATGTTTAGGCCCTCAAAAATGCAGTTGTTCTGAGAGACAAATAATAATAATAATAATAATAATAATAATAATAATAATAATAATTAAAGCTGCGAGCAGCATTGAACGGGTCCTCGCATCCTTGCTGGTCGGCGACCCCAAGCATGTCCGCCAGGCAGTGCTGCGACAAAGTGTATTTAGGCTCATGGATGTAACGAGGACTGGATTCTGAGCACTCAGGTCAAATTTCAGACAGATTGGAGCATGTACAGACTATTTTTGCAGCACTTTGTGTCCATCCACCAGGTGGCACTATGTCTGTGACTGTATAGTGGTCTATGAAACTCATCAGGACTGGACTCTGATCAAACATGTAAAGTTTGAGGGAGATTACAGCATGTACAGGGGATTTACACAAGACGTCCTGCTTCATGGCGTAACATTAAAGTTCAGTTGGCCGCCATGGCCATGCCCTTTGAGTTATGTGAACAATTTTCACAAATATGCAACCTGAAGGCGTTTCTTATGTATTTTCCCAAATTCAGGTGTTTTGGAGTTATTGCCTGTGAGAAATCAATTGTTGAAAATGACCAAAAACACCAAAAATTGGACATTTAATTCAAAATGGCCGACTTCCTGTTGGGTTTAGAGAAGGAGTCCAAGAAACTTTTTTGTTTGCACTGATGTGCTACATATGCATGCCAAATTTCATAGTCATAGGTGAAAGTCTGTGTGGAGGCTATTTTTTAAATTCTTTTAGGGGGCGCTATGGTACATACTGTGAATGTATTTTGGCCAATAAAT
The DNA here is from genome assembly GCF_021347895.1 of Acanthochromis polyacanthus. Classification (NCBI taxonomy): domain Eukaryota; kingdom Metazoa; phylum Chordata; class Actinopteri; family Pomacentridae; genus Acanthochromis; species Acanthochromis polyacanthus. The sequence goes on along the minus strand of NC_067135.1, from coordinate 631,497 downwards.
GTGATCAGGACAGGACTGTGTTTAATCATGTGAGGTCTGAGGTAGATTGGAGCATGCAGAGGATAGTTAGGTAGCACTTGATGTTTCATGGCGAACCATCAAAATTCTGGAGGTCGCCATGTCCACACCCTTTGACTCTGCAAGAATCTTTTAATAACTTTTGATCATAACATCGTGTTGTATATCCTGGCAAAATTTCAGCTCTCGAGACCTTAACCCCGAGGAGGAGTTCGCTCTCAAAAATGAAAAAAATACAGAAATTTTATCCACTTAATTCAAAATGGCGGACTTCCTGTTGAGTTTAGGGGATGGCTCCAAGAGGCTTTTTGGTGTGTCCTGGTGTGCTCTATAGGCCTCCCAAATTTTGTGGATGTCGGTGAAACATGCTGCGGGGGCTGTTTATTAAACATACTGCAGGGGGCGCTATAGCACATGCCCTGCAGAGATGCATACAGTGTTATTCCTTGAGACGACTGTGATGTGTGTGTAAATTTTGGTGAGCTGTTGAACATTCTAAGCCTGTCAAAAAGTACTTTGTTTGTCACAAAAACAACGCGTTGCCACGGCAACAGCATTTCATCAAATATCAAAATCTTCACACTGTGGTATTGTCTGGGGGTGAAGAATTAGCTGACCAATTTTCAGAATGATATGACAAAGTTTGGAGCAATGATGTGTGCAAATGTAATTTCTAAACTGCTGGTTACCAAGAGGTGGCGCTATGACTTTTCTACATTTTTCAGTGTGGATGTCCTCAAACTGGTTCTGGTGTCCAGCACATGAAGTTTGGGGCAGATAGGATCCTTTGCAGCTGAGATATGAACACTTCAATTTTCATGGCCAAACATCAAACTTTGCCTTCCCGCCACAGACACGCCTTTTCATCACACGTCACCATTTTTTCTGTGCTTCATCATCAGTGTGTTCAGGCTTATGTCACAACATCTGAGGTGAATCTGAGCAACAGGCTAAGAATAGTACATGAAAGTCTAAAAAATGTCAAATTCTTGATACCACAAGGTGGCGCTGTGACTGTGAATGAATCTTGCTGTATGGATGTCATCGAGGCAGGTCTGTGATCATACATGTAAAGTTTCATTCAGATCGGAGCATGTTCAGGAGAGTTAGACAGCATTTCCTGTTTCATGGCGAAGGATCAAATTTCGACAGGCCGCCACGACCACACCCTTTAACTATGGAGGAAAATTTTGATAACTTTTTCTCAGGAAGGTCTGCTGTATGTACTGGCAAAATTTCAGATCGCTCAGACTTTCCCCTAGGAGGAGTTCATCATAGATTTTGTACAGTTAACGCATGATGGCGCACTTCCTGTTGGGTGTAGAGCATGGCTGTGATTGACTTTTTTGTGTTTCCTGATGTGCTGCATATGCCTCCCAAATTTTTAGCTCTCGGCCAAATTCCCTCCGAGTTGGCCTAATACCACTTTTTAAAATTTTGTAGGGGGCGCTATGGAGCCATTTTGTGACACACCTCCACATGCCCTAAAAAATATGAAATTTTTCGCCAGTTCTGATGTGTGTGAAAATTTACATGACTTTTCGAGCATGTTCAGGACCTGAAAAATGCAGTTGTTTTGGCAGAATAATAATAATAATAAAAACCCTAAGGTTCCAATAGGGTCCTTCGGCACCGTTGGTGCTCGGACCCTAATAAACCGTAGGGTTCCAATAGGGTCCTACGGCACCGTTGGTGCCTTGGACAGCCGGTGCCCTTGCACCGCCTGTCCTCGGCACCTCGGTGCTCGGACCCTAATAAAAAGACAATAAGTCACAATAAGACATTACAAAGTGTACATAAAGGTACATGGTATATATTAGAATATTACTCACTAGTACATGGTATATATTGTAGTATTACTCACAGGTACATGGTATATTGTAGTAGTACTCACAGGTACATGGTATATTGTAATAGTACTCACAGGTACATGGTATATTGTAGTATTACTCACAGGTACATGGTATATTGTAGTATTACTCACAGGTACATGGTATATTGTAGTGGTACTCACAGGTACATGGTATATTGTAGTATTACTCACAGGTACATGGTATATTGTAGTAGTACTCCACAGGTACATGGTATATTGTAGTATTACTCACAGGTACATGGTATATTGTAGTAGTACTCACAGGTACATGGTATATTGTAGTGGTACTCACAGGGTACATGGTATATTGTAGTAGTACTCACAGGTACATGGTATATTGTAGTATTACTCACAGGTACATGGTATATTGTAGTGGTACTCACAGGTACATGGTATATTGTAGTGGTACTCACAGGTACATGGTATATTGTAGTAGTACTCACAGGTACATGGTATATTGTAGTAGTACTCACAGGTACATGGTATATTGTAGTAGTACTCACAGGTACATGGTATATTGTAGTGGTACTCACAGGTACATGGTATATTGTAGTAGTACTCACAGGTACATGGTATATTGTAGTATTACTCACAGGTACATGGTATATTGCAGGAGAACTCACAGATATATGGTATATTGCAGTAATACTCACAGGTACATGGTATATTGTAGTAGAACTCACAGGTACATGGTATATTGTAGTATTACTCACAGGTACATGTATATACTGTAGTATTACTCACAGGTACATGGTATATTGTAGTAGTAATGACAGGTACATGGTATATTGTAGTAGTACTGACAGGTACATGGTATATTGTAGTAGTACTCACAGGTACATGGTATATTGTAAGTATTACTTCACAGGTGCATCGTATATTGTAGTATTACTCACAGGTACATGGTATATTGTAGTAGTACTCACAGGTACATGGTATATTGTAGTAGTACTGACAGGTACATGGTATATTGTAGTAGTACTCACAGGTATATGGTATATTTTAGTGGTACTCACTAGTACATGGTATATATTGTAGTAGGACTCACAGGTACATGGTATATTGTAGTAGAACTCACAGGTACATGGTATATTGTAGTAGTACTCACAGGTACATGGTATATTGTAGTAGTCCTGACGGGTACATGGTATATTGTAGTAGTACTGACAGGTACATGGTATATTGTAGTAGTACTGACAAGTACATGGTATATTGTAGTAGTACTCACAGGTACATGGTATATTGTAGTAGTACTCACAGGTACATGGTATATTGTAGTGGTACTCACAGGTACATGGTATATTGTAGTAGTACTGACAGGTACATGGTATATTGTAGTAGTACTGACAGGTACATGGTATATTGTAGTGGTACTGACAGGTACATGGTATATTGTAGTAGTACTGACAGGTACATGGTATATTGTAGTAGTACTCACAGGTATATGGTATATTGTAGTGGTACTCACTAGTACATGGTATATATTGTAGTAGTACTCACAGGTACATGGTATATTGTAGTAGAACTCACAGGTACATGGTATATCGTAATAGAACTCACAGGTACATGTATATTGTAGTAGTACTCACAGGTACATGGTATATTGTAGTATTACTCACAGGTACAGGTATATTGTAGTAGTACTCACAGGTACATGGTATATTGTAGTAGTACTCACAGGTACATGGTATATTGTAGTATTACTCACAGGTACATGGTATATTGTAGTAGAACTCACAGGTACATGGTATATTGTAATAGTACTCACAGGTATATGGTATATTGTAGTGGTACTCACTAGTACATGGTATATATTGTAGTATTACTCACAGGTACATGGTGTATTGTAGTATTACTCACAGGTACATGGTATATTGTAGTAGTACTCACAGGTACATGGTATATTGTAGTATTACTCACAGGTACATGGTATATTGTAGTAGAACTCACAGGTACATGGTATATTGTAGTAGTACTCACAGGTACATGGTATATTGTAGTGGTACTCACTAGTACATGGTATATATTGTAGTATTACTCACAGGTACATGGTGTATTGTAGTATTACTCACAGGTACATGGTATATTGTAATAGAACTCACAGGTACATGGTATATTGTAGTAGTACTCACAGGTACATGATATATTGTAGTATTACTCACAGGTACATGGTATATGTAGTATTACTCACAGGTACATGGTATATTGTAATAGAACTCACAGGTACATGGTATATTGTAGTATTACTCACAGGTACATGGTATATTGTAGTATTACTCACAGGTACATGGTATATTGTAATAGAACTCACAGGTACATGGTATATTGTAGTAGCACTCACAGGTACATGGTATATTGTAGTATTACTCACAGGTACATGGTATATTGTAGTATTACTCACAGGTACATGGTCTATATTGTAGTATTACTCACAGGTACATGGTATATTGTAGTAGAACTCACAGGTACATGGTATATTGTAGTATTACTCACAGGTACATGGTATATTGTAGTATTACTCACAGGTACATGGTATATATTGTAGTATTACTCACAGTACATGGTATATTGTAATAGAACTCACAGGTACATGGTATATTGTAGTATTACTCACAGGTACATGGTATATTGTAGTATTACTCACAGGTACAGGTATATTGTAGTAGTACTCACAGGTACATGGTATGTGTTGTAGTATTACTCACAGGTAAATGGTATATTGTAGTATTACTCACAGGTACATGGTATGTTGTAATAGAACTCACAGGTACTTGGTATATTGTAGTATTACTCACAGGTACATGGTAAATTGTAGTATTACTCACAGGTACATGGTATATTGTAGTATTACTCACAGGTTACATGGTATATTGTAGTAGTACTCACAGGTACATGGTATATTGTAGTATTACTCACAGGTACATGGTATATTGTAGTATTACTCACAGGGTACATGGTATATATTGTAGTATTACTCACAGGTACAGGTATATTGTAGTATTACTCACCAGGTACATGGTATATATTGTAGTATTACTCACAGGTACATGGTATATTGTAATAGAACTCACAGGTACATGGTATATTGTAGTATTACTCACAGGTACATGGTATATTGTAGTATTACTCACAGGTACATGGTATATTGTAATAGAACTCACAGGTACATGGTATATTGTAGTATTACTCACAGGTACATGGTATATTGTAGTATTACTCACAGGTACATGGTATATGTAATAGAACTCACAGGTACATGGTATATTGTAGTAGCACTCACAGGTACATGGTATATTGTAGTATTACTCACAGGTACATGTATATATTGTAGTATTACTCACAGGTACATGGTATATTGTATAGAGACTCACAGGTACATGGTATATTGTAGTATTACTCACAGGTTACATGGTATATATTGTAGTATTACTCACAGGTTACATGGTATATTGTAATAAGAACTCACAGGTACATGGTATATTGTAGTATTACTCACAGGTACATGGTATATTTGTAGTATTACTCACAGGTGCATCGTATATTGTAGTATTACTCACAGGTACATGGTATATTGTAGTATTACTCACAGGTACATGGTATATTGTAGTAGTACTGGACAGGTACAATGGTATATTGTAGTAGTACTGGACAGGTACATGGTATATTGTAGTATTACTCACAGGTGCATCGTATATTGTAGTATTACTCACAGGTACATGGTATAATTGTAGTAGTACTCACAGGTACATGGTATATTGTAGTAGTACTGACAGGTTACATGGTATATTGTAGTAGTACTCACAGGTATATGGTATATTTTAGTGGTACTCACTAGTACATGGTATATATTGTAGTAGGACTCACAGGTACATGGTATATTGTAGTAGAACTCACAGGTACATGGTATATTGTAGTAGTACTCACAGGTACATGGTATATTGTAGTAGTCCTGACGGGTACATGGTATATTGTAGTAGTACTGACAGGTACATGGTATATTGTAGTAGTACTCAAGGTACATGGTATATTGTAGTAGTACTCACAGGTACATGGTATATTGTAGTAGTACTCACAGGTACATGGTATATTGTAGTAGTACTCACAGGTACATGGTATATTGTAGTAGTACTCACAGGTACATGGTATATTGTAGTAGTACTGACAGGTACATGGTATATTGTAGTAGTACTCACAGGTACATGGTATATTGTAGTGGTACTCACAGGTACATGGTATATTGTAGTAGTACTCACAGGTACATGGTATATTGTAGTAGTACTGACAGGTACATGGTATATTGTAGTAGTACTCACAGGTACATGGTATATTGTAGTGGTACTCACAGTACATGGTATATATTGTAGTAGTACTCACAGGTACATGGTATATGTAGTAGAACTCACAGGTACATGGTATATGTATAGAACTCACAGGTACATGGTATATTGTAGTAGTACTCACAGGTACATGGTATATTGTAGTATTACTCACAGGTACATGGTATATTGTAGTAGTACTCACAGGTACATGGTATATTGTATAGTACTCACAGGTACATGGTATATTGTAGTATTACTCACAGGTACATGGTATATTGTAGTAGAACTCACAGGTACATGGTATATTGTATAGTACTCACAGGTACATGGTATATTGTAGTGGTACTCACAGTACATGGTATATTGTAGTATTACTCACAGGTACATGGTGTATTGTAGTATTACTCACAGGTACATGGTATATTGTAGTAGTACTCACAGGTACATGGTATATTGTAGTATTACTCACAGGTACATGGTATATTGTAGTAGAACTCACAGGTACATGGTATATTGTAGTAGTACTCACAGGTACATGGTATATTGTAGTACTCACAGTACATGGTATGTATTGTAGTATTACTCACAGGTACATGGTATATTGTAGTATTACTCACAGGTACATGGTATATTGTAGTAGAACTCACAGGTACATGGTATATTGTAGTAGTACTCACAGGTACATGTATATTGTAGTATTACTCACAGGTACATGGTATATTGTAGTATTACTCACAGGTACATGGTATATTGTATAGAACTCACAGGTACATGGTATATTGTAGTATTACTCACAGGTACATGGTATATTGTAGTATTACTCACAGGTACATGGTATATTGTATAACTCACAGGTACATGGTATATTGTAGTAGACTCACAGGTACATGGTATATGTAGTATTACTCACAGGTACATGGTATATTGTAGTATTACTCACAGGTACATGGTATATTGTAGTATTACTCACAGGTACATGGTATATTGTAGTAGAACTCACAGGTACATGGTATATTGTAGTATTACTCACAGGTACATGGTATATTGTAGTATTACTCACAGGTACATGGTATATATTGTAGTATTACTCACAGGTACATGGTATATTGTATAGAACTCACAGGTACATGGTATATTGTAGTATTACTCACAGGTACATGGTATATTGTAGTATTACTCACAGGTACATGGTATATTGTAGTAGTACTCACAGGTACATGGTATATTGTAGTATTACTCACAGGTACATGGTATATTGTAGTATTACTCACAGGTACATGGTATATTGTATAGTACTCACAGGTACATGGTATATTGTAGTATTACTCACAGGTACATGGTATATTGTAGTATTACTCACAGGTACATGGTATATTGTAGTATTACTCACAGGTACATGGTATATTGTAGTAGTACTCACAGGTACATGGTATATTGTAGTATTACTCACAGGTACATGGTATATTGTAGTATTACTCACAGGTACATGGTATATTGTAGTATTACTCACAGGTACATGGTATATTGTAGTATTACTCACAGGTACATGGTATATATTGTAGTATTACTCACAGGTACATGGTATATTGTATAGTACTCACAGGTACATGGTATATTGTAGTATTACTCACAGGTACATGGTATATTGTAGTATTACTCACAGGTACATGGTATATTGTATAGAACTCACAGGTACATGGTATATTGTAGTATTACTCACAGGTACATGGTATATTGTAGTATTACTCACAGGTACATGTATATTGTAATAGAACTCACAGGTACATGGTATATTGTAGTATACTCACAGGTACATGGTATATTGTAGTATTACTCACAGGTACATGTATATATTGTAGTATTACTCACAGGTACATGGTATATTGTAGTAGAACTCACAGGTACATGGTATATTGTAGTATTACTCACAGGTACATGTATATATTGTAGTATTACTCACAGGTACATGGTATATTGTATAGAACTCACAGGTACATGGTATATTGTAGTATTACTCACAGGTACATGGTATATTGTAGTATTACTCACAGGTACATGGTATATTGTAGTATTACTCACAGGTACATGGTATATTGTAGTATTACTCACAGGTACATGGTATATTGTAGTAGTACTCACAGGTACATGGTATATTGTAGTAGTACTCACAGGTACATGGTATATGTAGTGTACTCACAGTACATGGTATATATTGTAGTAGTACTCACAGGTACATGGTATATTGTAGTGGTACTCACAGGTACATGGTATATATTGTAGTAGTACTCACAGGTACATGGTATATTGTAGTAACTCACAGGTACATGGTATATTGTATAGTACTCACAGGTACATGGTATATTGTAGTAGTACTCACAGGTACATGGTATATTTAGTAGTACTCACAGGTACATGGTATATTGTAGTAGTACTCACAGGTACATGGTATATTGTAGTAGTACTCACAGGTACATGGTATATTGTAGTATTACTCACAGGTACATGGTATATTGTAGTAGTACTCACAGGTACATGGTATATTGTAGTAGTACTCACAGGTACATGGTATATTGTAGTAGTACTCAGGTACATGGTATATTGTAGTAGTACTCACAGGTACATGGTATATTGTAGTAGTACTCACAGGTACATGGTATATTGTAGTGGTACTCACAGTACATGGTATATTGTAGTAGTACTCACAGGTACATGGTATATTGTAGTAGAACTCACAGGTACATGGTATATTGTAGTAGTACTCACAGGTACATGGTATATTGTAGTAGTACTCACAGGTACATGGTATATTGTAGTACTCACAGGTACATGGTATATATTGTAGTATTACTCACAGGTACATGGTGTATTGTAGTATTACTCACAGGTACATGGTATATTGTAGTAGTACTCACAGGTACATGGTATATTGTAGTATTACTCACAGGTACATGGTATATTGTAGTAGAACTCACAGGTACATGGTATATTGTAGTAGTACTCACAGGTACATGGTATATTGTAGTAGTACTCACAGGTACATGGTATATTGTAGTGGTACTCACAGTACATGGTATATATTGTAGTATTACTCACAGGTACATGGTATATTGTAGTGGTACTCACAGTACATGGTATATATTGTAGTAGTACTCACAGGTACATGGTATATTGTAGTAGTACTCACAGGTACATGGTATATTGTAGTAGAACTCACAGGTACATGGTATATTGTAGTAGTACTCACAGGTACATGGTATATTGTAGTAGTACTCACAGGTACATGGTATATTGTAGTAGTACTCACAGGTACATGGTATATTGTAGTAGTACTCACAGGTACATGGTATATTGTAGTATTACTCACAGGTACATGGTATATTGTAGTAGTACTCACAGGTACATGGTATATTGTAGTATACTCACAGGTACATGGTATATTGTAGTAGAACTCACAGGTACATGGTTATTGTATAGAACTCACAGGTACATGGTATATTGTAGTAGTACTCACAGGTACATGGTATATTGTAGTACTCACAGGTACATGGTATATATTGTAGTATTACTCACAGGTACATGGTATATTGTAGTATTACTCACAGGTACATGGTATATTGTAGTAGTACTCACAGGTACATGGTATATTGTAGTATTACTCACAGGTACATGGTATATTGTAGAGAACTCACAGGTACATGGTATATTGTATAACTCACAGGTACATGGTATATTGTAGTAGTACTCACAGGTACATGGTATATTGTAGTGTACTCACAGGTACATGGTATATATTGTAGTATTACTCACAGGTACATGGTGTATTGTAGTAATTACTCACAGGTACATGGTATATTGTATAGTACTCACAGGTACATGGTATATTGTAGTATTACTCACAGGTACATGGTATATTGTAGTATTACTCACAGGTACATGGTATATTGTAGTATTACTCACAGGTACATGGTATATTGTAATAGAACTCACAGGTACATGGTATATGTAGTATTACTCACAGGTACATGGTATATTGTAGTATTACTCACAGGTACATGGTATATTGTAGTATTACTCACAGGTACATGGTAATTGTAGTAGAACTCACAGGTACATGGTATATTGTAGTATTACTCACAGGTACATGGTATATTGTAGTATTACTCACAGGTACATGGTATATATTGTAGTATTACTCACAGGTACATGGTATATTGTAGTAGTACTCACAGGTACATGGTATATTGTAGTATTACTCACAGGTACATGGTATATTGTAGTATTACTCACAGGTACATGGTATATTGTAGTATTACTCACAGGTACATGGTATATTGTAGTAGAACTCACAGGTACATGGTATATTGTAGTATACTCACAGGTACATGGTATATTGTAGTATTACTCACAGGTACATGGTATATTGTAGTATTACTCACAGGTACATGGTATATTGTAGTAGTACTCACAGGTACATGGTATATTGTAGTATTACTCACAGGTACATGGTATATTGTAGTATTACTCACAGGTACATGGTATATTGTAGTAGTACTCACAGGTACATGGTATATTGTAGTATACTCACAGGTACATGGTATATTGTAGTATTACTCACAGGTACATGGTATATTGTAGTATACTCACAGGTACATGGTATATTGTAGTATTACTCACAGGTACATGGTATATTGTAGTATTACTCACAGGTACATGGTATATTGTAGTATTACTCACAGGTACATGGTATATTGTAGTAGAACTCACAGGTACATGGTATATTGTAGTATTACTCACAGGTACATGGTATATTGTAGTATTACTCACAGGTACATGGTATATTGTAGTATTACTCACAGGTACATGGTATATTGTATAGTAACTCACAGGTACATGGTATATTGTAGTATTACTCACAGGTACATGGTATATTGTAATTACTCACAGGTACATGGTATATTGTATAGAACTCACAGGTACATGGTATATTGTAGTATTACTCACAGGTACATGGTATATTGTAGTATTACTCACAGGTACATGGTATATTGTAGATTACTCACAGGTACATGGTATATTGTAGTAGACTCACAGGTACATGGTATATTGTAGTATTACTCACAGGTACATGGTATATTGTAGTATTACTCACAGGTACATGGTATATTGTAGTATTACTCACAGGTACATGGTATATTGTAGTAGAACTCACAGGTACATGGTATATTGTAGTATACTCACAGTACATGGTATATATTGTAGTATTACTCACAGGTACATGGTATATGTTAGATTACTCACAGGTACATGGTATATTGTAGTATTACTCACAGGTACATGGTATATTGTAATTAGAACTCACAGTACATGGTATATTGTAGTATTACTCACAGGTACATGGTATATTGTAGTATTACTCACAGGTACATGGTATATTGTAGTATTACTCACAGGTACATGGTATATTGTAGTATTACTCACAGGTACATGGTATATTGTAGTATTACTCACAGGTACATGGTATATTGTAGTATTACTCACAGGTACATGTATATTGTAGTATTACTCACAGGTACATGGTATATTGTAGTATTACTCACAGGTACATGGTATATTGTAGTAGTACTCACAGGTACATGGTATATTGTAGTATTACTCACAGGTACATGGTATATTGTAGTATTACTCACAGGTACATGTATATTGTAGTAGAACTCACAGGTACATGGTATATTGTAGTATTACTCACAGGTACATGGTATATTGTAGTATTACTCACAGGTACATGTATATTGTAGTATTACTCACAGGTACATGGTATATTGTATACTCACAGGTACATGGTATATTGTAGTATTACTCACAGGTACATGGTATATTGTAGTATTACTCACAGGTACAGGTATATTGTAGTAGTACTCACAGGTACATGGTATATTGTTACTCACAGGTACATGGTATATTGTAGTATTACTCACAGTACATTGTATATTGTAGATTACTCACAGGTACATGGTATATTGTAGTATTACTCACAGGTACATGGATATATTGTAGTATTACTCACAGGTACATGGTATATTGTAGTAGAACTCACAGGTACATGGTATATTGTAGTATTACTCACAGGTACATGGTATATTGTAGTATTACTCACAGGTACATGGTATATTGTAGTATTACTCACAGGTACATGGTATATTGTAGTACTCACAGGTACATGGTATATTGTAGTATTACTCACAGGTACATGGTATATTGTAGTATTACTCACAGGTACAGGTATATTGTAGTAGTACTCACAGGTACATGGTATATTGTGGTACTCACAGGTACATGGTATATTTGTAGTATTACTCACGAGGACATGGTATATTGTAGTAGTACTCACAGGTACAATGGTATAAGTGTAGTATTACTCCAGGTACAGGTATAATTGTAGTATTTTCTCTCTTCCAGTCTTGCTGTTCTCTTCAGTGTCATTCCACTTCATCCATCTTTCAGTCCAAGCAAAGTAAGAAAAACGTTTGTCTGATTATCAGTTATTGATTAATCTTGGTTAGTGGTTATTGATTATGAATTTAGTTATTTATTATTGTTTGCTGAAGTCTCGTTATTTTTAGTTAAGTTTGATTATTAGTTATTGATTAGTGATGTCTGATTATTACTTACTCATTAGTAAAGTGTGATTATTAGTTATTGATCAATGAAGTCTCTGTAATTTGGTTTTTAGTTACTAGTTAATGAAATCTTTATATCGGTCTGGTGCATATTGATCAGACCAGTGATTATATTTACTTCATGTATTGATCAAGACCCGTGATTATATTCTTTTTCATGTATTGATCAGGCTGGTGATTATATTTTTTTCCATGTATTGATCAGGCTGGTGATTGATGATGGGACAGGTGAGGCTCACGTCTGGTTCTCAGGTGTGCTGGTTCGTCTTCTACTGGATTGGCTGATTCTCAGTGGGAGGGGCTTGAGAGAGCGCTCAGGGTTAAAGGTCACATCAGAGTCTATCCCCGGGGGCGGAGCTTGGTACGTACCATTGCCTGTGTCAGTTGTGTACATCTACTTGTCTGTCTCTCTCAGGTGTATACATCTACCTGTCTTTCTCTCAGTTATATATACTGACAGTCAGTAGAAACTTTGAGGTATAAATGTAGGCAGAATTCTACTTGTAGGGGGGTTGTAATGATTCATTGTGGATTTACTGATGATCTAGTGCCCTGGTAGTTGAGATAATGATGAGTTGTCATTTTGTCATGATTCATTGCACATGGGTTGGTCACTTTGCAAAAGTGAACCAAATACACACCAAGCAATACTCAGTGAGTATCTGCACAATGTGAGAATGGGTTTGAAGGCCTATATAAAGGCCCAGAAAAGGCCACCATTGTTAGTCCAGTGAACAGCATCATGCCGCGTCTATCACATGAACAACGTCTCCGGGCACTGGGTATGGTGGAGGCCGCTTTGAGCTACAGTGATGTATCCAGGCGTATGGGCTGTTCCCAACCCACAATCAGAAACCTGGTCCAAAGCATGCGCCGACGGATTGCTGCCTGCATCCAAGCAGATGGAGGCCATACTCGGTATTGACTGTTGTGACTTTGTGTTTGGCAGGTGCCGTTTTCTTTTGTCAAATTCTTTATTTTGAAATCATTCTTGAAACTTTAGATTTTTGTTTCTGTATGCCAATATGCTAAACAAATGATTCATATGAAGAAAATCCGGTTTTGGGCTTCAAAATAAAATTATGTTGGAAAATATGGTCTCAAAGTTTTTAATGACTGTCAGTGTACATCTACCTGTCTGTCTCTCTCTCAGGTGTATACATCTACCTGTCTGTCTCTCAGATGTATTTATCTACCCGTCTCTCTCAGGTGTGTGACGGTGACTCTGATGAGTCTCTCTTTAACTTCCTGATGTGTGCGTGCAGCAGTGATGTTGTCTGTCGGCCGATTTCCCTCACCTGCAGGAAGCACACCTACCTTAGAACAGAAGGTAACACACACACACACACACACACACACACTCTAACACAACACACATACTAACAACAGACACAGTAACACAATGACACACATAGACAGGGTTAGAGATTTTTGTGTTTAAGCTATTGTCTGTTTGTGTTTATATATGTGTTTATATGTTTATTTCTTTATTTATTGGTGTTTGTTTGATTGTCTATTTGTGTATTTAATTGTTTATTAGTGTGTTTATTTGTGTATTTGTTTGTGTGTTTATATGTTTATTTGTGTGTTTTGTGTGTTTATATGTTTATTTATATGTTTGTTTGTTGTTGTTCCAGAGGTCAGGAGGTTCAGTCGAGCAGACAGAGACTTCGTCACCACGTTGCTCCGCCCTCTGCAGCTCACCTGTCTACACCTGCACTGATCCAGTCTACTGCCTGTTGTCATGGCAACACCTGTGTCTAAGCCCCGCCCCTTATCGTTGACCCAGCTGAAGCAGTGTACCCAGTCCTGTTTCTGATCTGTGTCATTGATTAGGTATTGGTCTGCAGTAAACTGATGTTCTGAAGGATCTGAGGAATGTTCTCTTTGTTCCACTCTGTTTCCATTAGCAGGCTAATGCTAATGTTAATGCCACGGCTAGCAAGCTAATGCTAATGCTACGGCTAGCAGGCTAATGCTAATGCTACAGTTAGCAGGCTAAGAGCTTAGCCAGTCTGTGTGAGGAGCTAATATATAGCCAGACAGCTAACAGCTAATATCATTGTTAGCTCATTAACGGGATCTGAAGGAATGGTTCTACTTTCTGAGGAATCAGCTGAGAACCAGAGCAGCTTCATGACTTTTATCTTTAAAGATCACCAAGATGATGAAAACTTAAATTTAAAAAAATGCAGCACAAACAGAGAACAGAGCAGCAAGTAGCTGGAGATCCATTCAGCATGGAGGAACATCTTCTAGTAGCTGGAGATCCATTCAGCATGGAGGAACATCTTCTAGTAGATGGAGATCCATTCAGCATGGAGGAACATCTTCTAGTAGATGGAGATCCATTCAGCATGGAGGAACATCTTCTAGTAGCTGGAGATCCATTCAGCATGGAGGAACATCTTCTAGTAGCTGGAGATCCATTCAGCATGGAGGAACATCTTCTAGTAGATGGAGATCCATTCAGCATGGAGGAACATCTTCTAGTAGCTGGAGATCCATTCAGCATGGAGGAACATCTTCTAGTAGCTGGAGATCCATTCAGCATGGAGGAACATCTAGTCATTGGAGATCCATTCAGCATGGTGGAACATCTTCTAGTAGATGGAGATCCATTCAGCATGGTGGAACATCTTCTAGTAGATGGAGATCCATTCAGCATGGTGGAACATCTTCTAGTAGATGGAGATCCATTCAGCATGGTGGAACATCTTCTAGTAGATGGAGATCCATTCAGCATGGTGGAACATCTTCTAGTAGATGGAGATCCATTCAGCATGGAGGAACATCTTCTAGTAGCTGGAGATCCATTCAGCATGGAGGAACATCTTCTAGTAGATGGAGATCCATTCAGCATGGAGGAACATCTTCTAGTAGCTGGAGATCCATTCAGCATGGAGGAACATCTAGTCATTGGAGATCCATTCAGCATGGTGGAACATCTTCTAGTAGATGGAGATCCATTCAGCATGGTGGAACATCTTCTAGTAGCTGGAGATCCATTCAGCATGGAGGAACATCTAGTCATTGGAGATCCATTCAGCATGGTGGAACATCTTCTAGTAGTTGGAGATCCATCCAGCATGGTGGAACATCTTTATACAGATGATCAGAGTAGAGAGGAAACATGGAGACAGAAGAACATCTACAGGATGAGGAGATCAGACGTTTCTAGAAACATCTCCCAGAACCTCCAGTTGGCTCCTCCTGAAGCTCCTACCATCATCAGAACCTGAATGACTGAGAACCTCCACAGAAGTCTGAGGAGACGACACTAGTTCATAATTTAACATCTGATGAAACATGGTGGTTCCAAGTTTTAATGTTTTAATACAATAAATAATCAAAAAATGTTCATTTTGTCTGGTTTCCATGATTCTAATGGACTCCTGCTGACAGAAAACTGAAGGACGAAGGTCTGGATCTCTGGAATCATCATCAGAACTTCTCTGAAAAACGTGTTCAAGAACCTTCTAAATGTTTAAACATTCTAGTTCATATCTAATGTAATGGTGCATTCAGGAACCCTCCCACACTGTGGAGATCCTGGTTCTCCACCAGAGGGCGTCTCAGACCAACAGGTTGAGTCCTCAGATCTGGAAGCTGAACTCTCAGGACGCGTTTAGAACCTTTATTTCTAGACAGCGCCACCTGCTGCAGTGGAGGATCACTACAGAGAACAAGTTTCAGTTCTAAAGGAGGATTTCACTTAGAATATACTTTAAAAGCTTTATTCAAGGAGTATTCCACACAGAGTACTACTTCCTGTCCAAGTACCTCTAGTTTAAAGCTTTATTCAAGGAGTATTCCACACAGAGTGCTACTCCCTGTCCAAGCACCTCTAGTTTAAAGGTTTATTCTATCCAAATCCTACTTCTTCCAGCACTAATGATAACCTGTTTACCAAGAGCTGCATTTGGACCATCAGGTCAGATGTTCATGGAACCACTCTGTGGTCTCTGGATGTTTCTCCACCAGGGGGTGTTAGATCCTGGTTCTCCAGCAGGTCTCAGATCCTGGTTCTCCACCAGGGGGCGTCTCAGCTCTGTCTCTGCTCTGAGGTCCTCCAGCAGCTTCTCTGTTCTCCCGGCGACCGGTGAGTCATCAGCAGCAGGTTTTGTGATTGGCTGCTGGACTGATGGTGGATCAGGTCTGGTATCAGTCATCTCTAGCAGAAAACAGCTGAATCACATGGAATAAAGTTCATAGAAGGAGTTCTGGTTCCAGGTTTCTGCTACAGAGTTCAGACTAACATGAAACATTAAACACTAGAGTTTGAATCAGGAAAATGAAGGGAAGCAGCAGAAACCTCAGGAAACTTCTTCACAGCTCTGTTTATGGATGGATCCATGTTTCTACTGAAATACAGTCTTTAGTTTCTCCACCTGCTGAGGTTCTACCATCAGTAGAACCTGATGTTAAAGTTGGACCAGACCAGGTTCCAGGTTCTAGATGTTCAGACTAAAAGGATCATTTCCAGTAAAATCCTCCTCAGATGTTGATAAACTTCTACATGAAGCAGCTGGTCACAGAGAAGAACAGTAGAACTCTATAAAGTCCAGTTCTGAGGTTCTACCAACCATTCCAGCTGGGCACAGAGAATAGTAGAACTCTATAAAGTCCAGTTCTGAGGTTCTACCCACCATTCCAGCTGTTTGTTCTCTACAACATATTTAATACAGTCACAGTACTTCTACTACTGCAGTACTTTAACTGAAGTACTGGATGGTCTGTTCAACAAGCAGCTTCCTGGTAACTGATGACACAGCAGCAGCTGCTCTCTGATTGGCTGCTGACTGAACAGGAAGTGGAAGAGTCGGGACTTTCCACAGACGCTGAGTTCAGGTGATGAAGGTAAACAGACGATGAGTTTAGGGTGGTATTCCACGAAGCTGGCTTAGGTCTAAGCCTGGCTTATTTCGGTCAGCTTCGCTAACTTTAGTGAGAGTTTAGTTCCACCAACAAGGCTTAGGGCTAGCCTGGCTTGGTAACCATGGTAACTCAGCCAGAGCGACAAGCCTGGTCCGGGGCAGGCTAACAGTCAAGCTTACTTTAGCTCCATGTCAGAGAAGGTTCTGACGAGCTTCAGAAAGACGCCTGTGAACCGCATGTTACACATTAAATTCATCTTGATCTGTAATCAGTGATGTTCTTGTTCGGTGACATACATTGAGACCTTTTTTAAATAACGCCGGAATAACCGTGAATCAAACTACATCATATTACACTACACATTTTGTCACAGTGTGTAACTGTAGATCAGTGGTTCGAGCGTAGTTAAGTAGATTAAATGTGGTTTTACTTTTCATTGCGCCGTGGGTTGGAATCCACCAGCGGTAAATACTTGGAAATATCTGATTTTCTTTCTTCTTTCACCCTCAAAGTTCAGTCAACACGTAACAGGAATAGGCACAGATTGTGTTAAAATAAACAGGACACAGTTTTCCATAAAGAATACCTTCCTTTGACCAGCGGTCCAATCTGATCATGATGAGAATCCAAAGGTGAGGCCAAATGATGAGAGAACTATTTAGTGTACAGCTCATTTGTGTCTTCTCCCTTATTTAAATGTAGGCCACAGTAGCACTATCATCTCTGATAAAAATGACATCTCCTCTGTAGGCCTACATGTTTTTTTCTGCTTTTCATTCAAAGTTTGAGTGTTTGATGAAACATCTCCACATGAAGTTGCCCCTTTTTTCCAAAGTATTCCTCCTTTGGTTTTAGGTGTTACCTGCTGCTTTATTCATCTATGGTGGATATATATTTGTCAGATCAAGAACATGAATTAGGCCTACCAGAGTAAAAAGTGAAAACCACCATCACATTACACAAAACCAGGCTGTAGCCTCTTTCTCTCATATATGTCTTGTGAAAGTATTCGGCCCCCTTGAACTTTTCAACCTTTCGCCACATTTCAGGCTTCAAACATAAAGATATAAAATTTTAATTTTTTGTCAAGAATCAACAACAAGTGGGACACAATCGTGAAGTGGAACTAAATTTATTGGATATTTTAAACTTTTTTAACAAATAAAAACCTGAAAAGTGGGGCGTGCAATATTATTGGGCCCCCTTGCATTAATACTTTGTAGCGCCACCTTTTGCTGCAATTACAGCTGCAAGTCTCTTGGGGTATGTCTCTATCAGTTTTGCACATCCAGAGACTGAAATTCTTGCCCATTCTTCCTTGTAAAACAGCTGGAGCTCAGTGAGGTTGGATGGAGAGCGTTTGTGAACAGCAGTCTTCAACTCTGCCCACAGATTCTGGATTGGATTCAGGTCTGGACTTTGACTTGGCCATTCTAACACCTGGATACGTTTATTTGTGAACCATTCCATTGTAGATTTGGCTTTATGTTTTGGATCATTGTCCTGTTGGAAGATAAATCTCCGTCCCAGTCTCAGGTCTTTTGCAGACTCCAACAGGTTTTCTTCCAGAATGCTCCTGTATTTGGCTCCATTCATCTTCCCATCAATTTGAACCATCTTCCCTGTCCCTGCTGAAGAAAAGCAGGCCCAAACCATGAGGCTGCCACCACCATGTTTGACAGTGGGGATGGTGTGTTCAGGGTGATGAGCTGTGTTGCTTTTACGCCAAACATATGGTTTTGCATTGTGGCCAAAAAGTTGGATTTTGGTTTCATCTGACCAGAGCACCTTCTTCCACATGTTTGCTGTGTCTCCCAGGTGGCTTGTGGCAAACTTCAAACCAGACTTTTTATGGATATCTTTGAGAAATGGCTTTCTTCTTGCCACTCTTCCATAAAGGCCAGATTTGTGCAGTGTACGACTGATTGTTGTCCTATGGACAGACTCTCCCACCTCAGCTGTAGATCTCTGCAGTTCATCCAGAGTGATCATGGGCCTCTTGGCTGCATCTCTGATCAGTCTTCTCCTTGTTCCAGGTGAAAGTTTAGAGGGACGGCCGGGTCTTGGTAGATTTGCAGTGGTCTGATACTCCTTCCATTTCAATATGATTGCTTGCACAGTGCTCCTTGAGATGTTTAAAGCTTGGGAAATCTTTTTGTATCCAAATCCGGCTTTAAACTTCTCCACAACAGTATCTGGGACCTGCCTGGTGTGTTCCTTGGTCTTCATGATGCTCTCTGCACTTTAAACAGAACCCTGAGACTATCACAGAGCAGGTGCATTTATACGGAGACTTGATTACACACAGGTGGATTCTATTTATCATCATCAGTCATTTAGGACAACATTGGATCATTCAGAGATCCTCACTGAACTTCTGGAGTGAGTTTGCTGCACTGAAAGTAAAGGGGCCCAATAATATTGCACGCCCCACTTTTCAGTTTTTATTTGTTAAAAAAGTATAAAATATCCAATAAATTTCGTTCCACTTAACGATTGTGTCCCACTTGTTGATTCTTGACAAAAAATTAAAATTTTATATCTTTATGTTTGAAGCCTGAAATGTGGCGAAAGGTTGAAAAGTTCAAGGGGGCCGAATACTTTCACAAGGCTCTGTACTTACCTCTTATGACAGCCACTTTTTCTGGGGTCAGGGGACGCTTGTGGACAGAGTCTTTGACCACGTTTCATTTGGCCCCTGTGATGCTTCTCTCCCTCAAACTGCCAACGACTTGCAGAATTGGGAGTTTGATTTTGCCTCCTGCACCCTCTGCCATTTCTCCTTGTTCAGGGAAACTCCTGGGCCAAGTTTGATCTATAAAACTAAAAACAAGTGTTCTGTTAGACCTGAGACTGAAAGGAGAACTCCGGCCAAATGTCATGTCAGCCTCCACACCTTAAGGCCTACGACAGAAATCTGTAGCCAGCAACATTACAGTATGTGACGGCGCACCAAACCGTGACGACACCGACAGCATTGTTAATACCATCAACATTTTTTAACAACGTTATTAAACGGTATTACCGTGACCCCGTACAACCCTATTAATAATGATCAATCTTTCAAATGTATACTACATCCCTTTGAAAGACATTATCAAACCAAAACTGTGTGTGAAATGGTTACTTTTCCTTCTTCGTCCAGCTCTGGGGTGATCACGTCAGCTCCTTCCAGACCTGTTTCTTCAGACTGGGGGAGAGATTGTTTCAGGATCCCTGTAGGATAGAATAAAAAATATGAATAACATTCTACACTGTATAAAAATAAACACACCCAGTAAGTAGCACTGTATGAACTCTGAGTTTGGTTGTGGCTACAGTACAGGCACTGCATCAATTCTTCTCACACTCGGACAAACAGGCTGGATAATAAAGCTGCTGCACATGCCACTCAAACACAAAAGCACTAATTTATTGGCCGTGTCCACCAAACTCTGAGCATCTACTTTACATTCTGATCCTATGTACTTTGGTGCTCACAGCGCTCAGCACCCTCGGCAGAAATAATGCTCTCAGAGCTGACTTTATTTGTTGTAATGAGTTGTAATCTGGTCAACTTTTGGAACAGCGTGATGCTCGTCAATGTCACTTTTCTCACACTGACCAATAAAAATAAAGAAGGAGTAGGCATAAGTTACTGACAGCAACACAACTGGAGAGAACACGGAAATATGAAAGGACTCATTTTGTAACCTAGCAACTGTGGCACTCTGAAGAGAGCGCTAATAAAAAGCGTGTTTGGTGGACACAGCCCCTTAATCTAATCAGAAAAACAACTTGAGAAGAAACCTGGGGTACTGAGGAGCTGCTCTTCATATTGTCTTGAGCTCTTCAGAAAGTTCCTTATTTTTGTCCTGTAATTGTTGGATTTTGGCGTTCTTTTCAGCCAATAACATCTCATTGTCTTTATTTTTTACTTACTACGAAATCTAAAACAGAGCTCCTTTTTTCTCTCTTAAATGCTTACATTTATTATGTTTAATATATAATAGTTAATTAGAGGGGAAGTCCATTTAGTAAACTATCACAACTTAGTTGACTGTTTCATGTCCTCTTTAATTCATCAAGACTAACATGACAAAGATGCAACATTTGTAAGGCCATAATGAATTTTTACCTGCCAATTGTAAAATTTTCCCATAATAATAAGAACCGCTTTCCTCTGGGGTCCTTCTCCAGAGGGTTTTATTCCGCTTCTTGGCATTGAAGTCATCCAGATTTCGGGGATGGAAATTTTCGGATTCTTTTGTGGACACGTTGTGTTGCGGACATTGTCAGCAATGTATCGCACATATGCATACATTTTCAAACCTGAAAGACATAAATAATATATCAGTACTTTTTCTGTCATATAAAAATTACTACTAGACAGAAAGAGAAAAATAACAATGAAGAGAGTTAGTTTATAACCAGTTACCTTTTAGTTTTTTGGGATCCTGAATTTTAGGTCTTCATGTATGTTAGCCATAAAATAAATCTAAAGACATGTATTCGTTTGAACATCGTTTGAGCATTCTTATTTTTTATTATTTTAGCAGTCCGACAGGACCAAGATTGATTAGTGATGATCTGCCCTCCTCCCCTCCTTCACCAGTTCACTTTGCTCTGAGAAGATCTGACAGTTTCTGACAGAAACACACTTTGGTGTTTCATATAAAGGCCTCCTTATAAGGTTGTATTATCTTATAATGGTTGGTGTCCATGTCATTTACATCACGTTAGGTGTTTTCTTTTTATAAAATCCGTCATTAACAACAAGTCTCCTCCACATGCAGCAGTGAATTTGGGTTTTGGGTTGATTTTATAAAACATCGTGCTGATGAAGAAAATCAACACAGTAAACAGTAAGAGGAACTTGCCGACCTCCTCAGCAAGTGTGTATTTTATGGGCGCTGCACTGACAGAGGAGAGGCGCTGCAGTATATAAACTACATTAAAACTTAAATGTTGGAGCTTATTAGTACTCCGGTCTTCATTAATTCAGTCGTTTAATACCTCATTTCAGTATCCACCCCTAAGTGTGAAACAGTGCGCTGTACAGTTGTTCAGATTTAAAGGAGGCCTTAAAAAAAGACTCTTTAGTAATCAAATTACAATCATTTCAGCCCTATTCTCAACAGAAAAATATCGGCTGTACTGACAGGCAAAACACACACATAGCAAACTTCAAATGAAGACAAACTAAACAAGATGCAGTAATCTAAATCACAAAGTGGCGGAGCTCAGAGGCGGGTAACAAGTTAGCTAATTAGCCATATTTACCAACGTTAGCTGTAACGGCGCTAGCTTTCCAATGTGTTAGCTGCACATACTCACTTGACTTGAACATGTATATCATAACATTAAAGTTTAACGCTTTTGACTCATGTTGACTTGAATATCATTCATATATTTTCGACTTACCAAGCTTTTCCTCGCAATGGAAATGAAAGACCGCCAGCTCCCGTCTTCTATGAGGGCTCAACCCGGTTGGTCAGAACTATGCCATGATGATAGCACTGGCCAATCATGTTACAGCATAACATGATGTTACAGTAGAACATGATTGGCCAGCACTGACATTCAAAAAATACTAACATAGAAAATAAAAAAATTAAAAATCACTTCAGACTTCGCCTTAAAGGGGAACTTCGTTTTTTTTCAACCTGGGGTCTGTTTCCATGTCATTTCATACATGTGAGTGATGGAGGAATTAATTTTCGACATAGCTCCAGTATTTAGCCAGGCAGGCAGCTTAGCACATAGACATATATACATAGACGCCTCATAGGCTGTCGAGAGACGTGCTTACAGCGCCGCCATCTTGAAACGGGGCCAGCGGAGGCAGCGGTGCATAGAAGTCTATGGAGGAGAGAGGTACTGCTGAATCTAAAAGTGGAATTATTCGCCGAATTTTGAACCGATTGCCAAACTGTTTGATTTTTAGAAACGTCACAGGTTTAGCTACTATACAAGGTGCTCGGATTATTTTTACAATGCTGGTTTTGTTGTGTTGTTCTGTTGTTGTGTTGTGTGTTGTTGTATTGTGTGTTGTTGTGTTGTTGTTCTGTTGTTGTGTTGTTCTGTTGTGTGTTGTGTGTTGTGTTGTTCTGTTGTTGTTGTGTTGTTGTGATGTTGTGTTGTGTTGTTGTGATGTTGTATTGTGTGTTGTTGTTCTGTTGTGTTGTTGTGATGTTGTGTTGTTGTGTTGTGTGTTGTGTGTTGTTGTGTTGTGTTGTGTGTTGTGTGTTGTTGTGTTGTGTTGTTGTGTTGTGTGTTGTGTGTTGTTGTGTTGTGTTGTTGTGTTGTGTGTTGTTGTGTTGTTGTTCTGTTGTTGTGATGTTGTGTTGTGTGTTGTTGTGTTGTGCGTTGTTGTGTTGTGATCTTCTGGATCTCTTCCTCTGAACTCAGACTAACACAGCAGTGAACGTGCTTTCATGTTGTGGGTTTTCTTGTTGAGACATTAATTAGTTTTCTGGCTCGTTATGAACCAGGCAGCCTGTGTTTAGTTGTGATTTTCCACAGCTAACCAGGGGGGTATTCCACGAAGCTGGCTAAAACAGGCTGGGCTTACGCCGGTAAGCGTGGCTTAAATAAGCGGCAACTTTAATCTCAGCTGCAAGTAGTTCCACGAACGAGGCTCAGCTGTTTTTCAGAGACGCTTATTCAAGCCAGGCTGATCCAAGCTGAGCGCGCGTCCGGGGAGATAAAAAGCCCCGACGTGTCGATCGTCTAAATGATGACATTATGTCTAAAAACAGAGCGGAGACTTTCTCTTCGGTGGAGCAGAAACTTCTCACGGAGCTGTATGAGGACTACAGGGAGATTATCACAAGAAAAGGCAACACGGTTGATAAATAAAGCTCGAGACGCTGCCTGGCAAAGCATTGCCGATCTTTTTGTAGTGGTACTACGTTATGATCTATAGCTCTCGTTATCAATAATTGGGGCACCACCCAGCATTCTAATGGCTAGGACATTTATTAATTAACATTAATAAAATTATTAATATTCATAAAAATTTTGATCAATCTCATATCAAAAAGCCTTGAATCCTCGGTTAAATTGACCACATTCTACACAAAGAAACACAAGACTGTACTTTGGTCTATAATGAGGTCTTTATTAACTATTCTATGAAAATAATGACAAGTGACCTATGTACAAGGTAGATATGGTGTGTGTGTGTGTGCGTGCAGGACTACGTGTGTGCGTGTGTGTGTGTGTGTGAGAGATGTGTGTGTGTGTGTGTGTGTGTGCAGGACTACATATATGTGTGTGCGTGTGTGAGAGATGTGGAAGTAGGTGTGAGAGAGAAGGAAATATGGTGAGGATTAGCCAGAGCTAACCTGACGAGGTAACCGGTAATTTGGATTAAGAATTCTAATGATTTGTAAAAGAATAAATTGATTAAATGAATTAATTGACCAAGCTGTTAGTACATCACCCATAGAATGGAATCAGAGCAAACTCAGCTGGAGTTATTGAAGTGAACCGTCATGGGGCTGGGACTTGCGGGGCCTTCAGATTATGCACACGGTCTGGACCTGCGGGTTCGGAGCGGTGTGTCGTCGTTATGGCAGCCTGGATGTCCTGCCGCAGGTTGATCGGTTCTATGCAAAGACCTGATCCAGCAGATCTCCGTAGTTCTCAGCTGAGTGTTGCTTGGCTTAAAAATGATGGTTCTCAGGCTTTAGCCAAGAAAAACGGGTGTTGATGAAAAACGGTCAAAATTAAGAAAAATAAATGCTGGTTCTGAATCGGTTCTCCAGATTAAACGAATAAAATTCGGCTTAACGTGAGCAAAATGTCTCCTTAAGTTACAAAAATATTAAGAGATAAATAGTTAACAAACTTAGATGATGAGGGAATTTCAAAGATAGGAAAAACGCGCTTTAGGTAAGAAAATAATGGGAATCTCTGTTATGGATTCCTCAGGTAGTAAAGATAGTAAGAGAGGGGGTTGGTAAGAGAGCGAAGGTGGGGGCTGCTTAGGCTTATATCAGGCCAAAGGGACCATGGGAGGACCCCAAGGCGGAGGGAAGCTTCGGCGTGAATCTCTGGGTGGTAACATGACCCCTTCCTTTGTCTCAAAGAGGAGAGATGGAAAACTACTCCAGAAGGAATTAAAACATTGGAATATTAAACGATTAAAACGCGATCTGTCTATCTCTCCACCATATTCAGTTGTGTGAAAGAGAAAAATGTGTAGATTAATACATACGTTCATATGATGTGAATCATTTCATTCATAACTATATGTTTATGTTTATGACATTAAAAATATGTATCACAGTGAAAATATAACAACAAGTCAGAGATTTGGTAACAGGTAAATACAATGGTCATCATTCAACCTAAACGGAGAGGAAATTCAGAGGTTAATACTGGAATTCATTCCAAATCATAGTGTCCTGGGGAAGAAATGATTAAACATCACAAATTAGTATCTAGACTTCTGTAACAGATGTAACTGTCAAATTCGGATATGATGTACAATATAATTCAATTCAATTCAATTCAATTTTATTTATATAGCGTCAATTACAGTCAACTCGTCTCAAGACGCTTTACAGAACCCATATGCCTGACCCCCAGAGCAGCCCAAAGGAGACAGTGGCAGGAAAACACCCTTTTAACAGGGAAGAAACCTCGAGCAGAACCCGGCTCTATATAGGGGGGACCCATCTGCCTGCTGGCCGGGGGGGTTGAGAAGGACAGAGGAGGGCAAGGGGGAGGGATGGGAGAAGAGGGAGGGGTGGGAAAGCAAGGAAAACACAACACACATTTGGATACATGCATGACAGGATATGTGACACAAACAAAGTATAAGCTAACATTGAAAACTGACTCATAGTTTACTCTGATGATGTACGGCTCTGACATTAAACATACTCCATATATAGCTAGCAGTAAAATTCAAACAGTATGTAAGTTAGCATAACAGTATAGTGAAGGCGATGCAGAGTTGACTGGTGGAAAAAGGGAGTTGGAAGCAGAGGGCTGGAGGAAGGTCAGCAGCAGCATCCCACAGTGGACATGATGGAGACTGGACCAGCTGGTAGAACATCAACCACAGATCTGAAGCATCCAGCTCTGGGACCAGGGACACTCGGAGAAATAGCACAGGGGGAAACAGAGTGAATGTACTGCAATAACGGTATACATATTAAATGTAAAGGTAGATAGAGAAGGGCTCAGTGCGTCAAGAGAAGTCCCCCAGCAGCCTATAGGCCTATAGCAGCATGACTAGAGGCAGAACGAAGGGACGTCCAAGAAGGAGTCAGCTGTGCAATGAAGACACAAGCCGAACCCCTGTGGGTCACCCAGTCAGCCCCAACTATAAGATTTGTCAAAAAGGAACGTTTTAAGCCTGGTCTTAAAAATAGAGAGGGTGTCTGCCTCCAGAACCCAAACTGGGAGCAGGTTCCACAGGAGAGGAGCTGATAACTGAAGGCTCTGCCTCCCATTCTACTTTTAGAAATTCTAGGAACAACAAGTAAGCCTGCAGTTTGAGAGCCAAGAGTTCTACTAGGATAATAAGGTACTATCAGATCTTTAAGATATGATGGAGATTGGTTATTAAGAGCTTTATATGTCAGAAGAAGGATTTTAAATTCTATTCTGGATTTAACAGGAAGCCAGTGAAGAGAAGCAAGTATAGGGGAAATATGATCTCTTTTGCTAACTCCTGTCAGTACTCTCGCAGCAGCGTTTTGGATCAACTGTAGATGTTTGAGAGAGCTATTTGGACAACCCGATAATAAGGAATTGCAATAGTCAAGCCTGGAAGTAACAAAAGCATGAACTAATTTTTCTGCATCACTCTGAGACAGAATGTTCCTGATTTTTACAATATTACGCAGGTGAAAAAAGGAAGTCCTACAGACTTGCTTTATGTGTGAGTTAAAGGACATGTCCTGGTCAAAAATAACTCCAAGTGTAACTGTTGAAGTTCCACATTGAAAAGGAATTAACTCATATTCCAATGTTGAAAGGTTTGTTGTTGTTTACGATTTAATTTAATTTGAAATTTGTGAACATGCGGATATTTATTTTGAAAGAGTACCTGGCGTTGTCAGGAATTGTGGGTAACCGCGCTCTCAGAGCAAGGTCAGAGCTACCATGACAAGCTACACAACAGTTCCAGAGGCGCACACGTTTTCACGGTGTCCATACTTTTATGTGTCCACGGTGTCTGTATGAGGAACATATGTCGTCGAAGGAATGGAATTAAATTAAGAAGTGGACATCAGTATGAATCGTGGCCTTATTTGGGAACTCGTGTAGTTACAGTGAAAACGTGACGCTAACATGGCCAAGTGTTAAGCGACGAGAGAGCTGCGTATGTTCGGAGACTGCTAAGCTAGCAAGCTAGAGCAAGCCGGCTAAAACTACACGTGCCCGGAACGTCCAGGAGCCGACTAGAGAGAGAGAAGACGGAGGCGCTCAGCATCGGAGCACCTTGACTTCATCACGGCTTGCTGGCGAAAGAGAGACGGCGTTGGTGTCATCACGACCGCCGGCTACAGAGAGAGAGAGGACGGCGGCGCTAACCACCGGAGCACCCGACTTCATCACGGCTTGCTACAGAGAGAGAGAGAGCGGCGGCGTCAACCACCGAATCATCGCGACTTCACCATGGCTGGCTAGAGAAAGAGAAACAGCCTGACTGTCATCACGACCTGCTGGAAAAAACAGAGAGCACGGCGGCATCAGCTACCGGAGCACCGCGACTTCACCCCGGCTTGCTGCTGCGAGAGAGGACGGCAACGTCGCCCGCGAACTACCGCAACTTCGCCAGCAGAAAGCAGGCTGTCCAGCGAATGCTACAACTCTTCATATATCCTTACCTGGCTCCAACTAGCATGGTTTTCAGCCTTCTGGCAGATAAGAGCAACTCTACAATAATCATTTAATTTGAGAGTATCAACCTACAACTGTATGAACATTTGTAAAGGTTGTAAGAGATAAGTTTTGAGCATCTTGTGTGAAATCACAAATGTTTACGGTTCGCCTTAGTTTGAATGTTCTATGGTTTTTGACTTAACAGTATAAATGCATTTTTAGAAGTGCACCTAAAGGGTTTATAAGAGTAACTGTTGCTACAAACATATGCTAGCAGTAATTTTGTTTAAATGCAGTAGCATTTTTCTTTCATTGCCATGTCAATCCATAGTGAAGAATCACAGTGTGGTGGTCCTAGCGAACCTGTTGGGTCACTCCAGGCAGAGTTGGTTAGACTAAATGAGAGGTTAAAATCTCAGATTGAGGAAGCTGAAATAGAGAGACTAGAGTCACTTATTGATGATATCCATGCAAAAATACACGTTCAAAAGGTATCAATAACACAGCCTTCCTCCAAAGTTGAACCTCGTAAATCGTCACGAGAGAGAAAGTTAACTCCCAAAATGCTGGAGCTGAAACAGCAAGAGGTCTCTCAAAAGGAGAAGAAGTTTATGTTGTACGACAAATGGAAGGAACAGGTTAGAGCAGTACGCCGCTCACTCAGAAACAATTGCTCTGACAAGGACTTGTGTTGCTTGATGGACAATGTTGAAGAGTCAGAAGCCCACGTGAAAGAGGCATATGAAAATATTCGAGCACAGTCTGCACCTTCTACTGATATTAGACGTAAGATGGATTCCTGCTCAGCAGTAACTGCAGATGTGATGGGACTGCTTAAAGTGCGCATGAGCGAAGTGGGACAAGATGACTTTGATACAAAGGCAGAAAATGCAAGATTGCACATGATGCTTGACAAAGAATATGCCCAGTCAATATTTAGTGGCTCAATCCCCAAATCTGTTGGTAGTCAGCAGTCAAAATGTCCATCAGAACAGCAAAGCATCACAGCAAAAAGAATAGACTGCGTTGCACAACTGGCCGCAAAAAGAGCAGAAATGGAAATGGAGTCGGCAATTGCTGCACAAAAACAAGAGCTCAAAAGACTGGAAGATCAGCGAGATCTCCAAGTGATCGCTGCTAGGATGAAAGCTTATTCTGAAGCAGGCTCAGGTGAGATCCCTGGAATAGATGAAGTGAGTTGTCCCCCTGTGATTAATAACAAAGAGATAAAAGATGAACAGTTACATTACACTACAAACTATGATAATGTACAATCAGACAATGCTACAAAGGAAGTTTCTTTAGTACAAGTATTACATGACACAATGGCACTCACCAGACTCCCAGCGCCTGAGCCCTCGGTCTTCTTAGGAGACCCACTGAAGTTCATAGAGTGGAGCGCTAGTTTCAAAGCACTCATAGAACGAAAATGTACAAATCCAGCAGACAGACTGTTTTACCTTCAGAAGTACATCAGCGGTGAAGCACGGTCAGTGCTTGAAGGAAGCTTCTACAGGAAGGATGAAGAAGCTTACAGCCAAGCGTGGGAAGCACTGAATGCTCGTTACGGTCATCCCTTTGTGATCCAGCGTGCATACAGAGAAAAACTGAATAACTGGCCAAAGATTAGTTCACGAGATTCTGTTAAACTTCGACAATACAGCGATTTCCTGACTGCTTGCAGCAATGCCATGTCACACGTTAAAGGTCTTCACGTATTAAATGATTGTGAAGAAAATCAGAGGATGCTCCAAAAACTCCCAGACTGGGTGACTTCTCGATGGAACCGTCATGTAACAAAGCAACTGCAGGACACACAGAAATATCCTAATTTCAAAGAGTTTGCCAAGTTTCTGGCTCATGAAGCAGATGTGGCCTGCAACCCTGTAACATCCCTTTGTGCCTTGAAGTTGTCTGAAGAAAGGCCTTCCAGAGACATGAAACGGGCAAAAGCCAATGTGTTGGTCACAGACACAAAAGAATCTGAAAAACCTAACACAGTAATGAAAACTCAAGCTGTTGTGGTGAACAGCATGAGAGATACAATTGAATCAAAGAGGTTTAACATGCCATTTAATTCCTCTTCAAGCCCAGTTAAATGCATGTACTGTAGTGAAAGTCATTCCATCCACAAATGCCAGACATTCGCTACTAAGACATCAGAGGAAAAGAAAAGATTCATACTGGAGAAAAATCTGTGTTTTGGCTGTCTTAAGAAAGGACACAATTCAAAGGACTGCAGAAACAAAGCAACCTGTAACATATGCAAGAAACGCCATCCAACACCGATGCATGAGAATCGCAACACAGCTCCAGAGACATCTCCTCGTGCTGTTGTGCAGACAGCAGAAATGTCAACTTCACTCTCTTGCTCTGTAGACAAAGGTGATGGTGGGAGCACATCCATGATAGTGCCTGTGTGGCTCTCATCGGTCACAAGCCCTGAAACAGAGACATTAGTATACGCTTTGTTAGATACGCAGAGTAGCACTACCTTTGTAGACAGTGGTGTGTGTGAGAAGATGGGAGCAGGATTAGAGCCGGTCAAGTTAAAGCTTACCACTTTGATGGGAAAGGATTCCATCGTTCAGAGTGACAGAGTTAGTGGTCTTAGAGTCAGAGGGTTTTCCTCACATAGCTTAGTTAACTTGCCACCTGTATACACCAGAGAATTCATCCCACTTGAACGCTCACACATTCCCACAGCTGCAACAGCACAGAGATGGAAACATCTGAATGTTATAGCACAAGAGATACCAGAGTTGTTAGAATGTGAAGTCGGACTCTTAATAGGCTATGACTGTAGCAGAGCATTAGCGCCACGACAAGTTATTACTGGTGGTGATGAAGAGCCATATGCCATTAGGACTGACTTAGGATGGAGCATTGTTGGTAGCTCACCAAAGATTGTTAAGTCAACAGAAGTGACAGGTCTCTGCCATCGTGTGTCTGTCAAAGAGCTTCCATCGTTAACACCAGCTGTTGTCATCAGAGTCCTCGAATCTGACTTTAGAGACACAAATTATGGGGAAAAGACTATATCACAAGATGATATTCACTTCATGCAAATCCTGAACCAGACAATACACCAGAACTCAGATGGCCATCTAGAAATGCCACTTCCTTTTAAAACACGTCCACACCTACCAGAAAATAAGCAACTTGCTCTAGTGCGACTGAAGCACCTGAAAAGGAAATTGGAGAGAAATCCAAAGTTTAAAGAGGACTATGTTAAGTTCATGGCAGGCGTCATTGAAGGTGGAGAAGCAGAGAGAGCTGAAGATGTGCCACAAGATGGAAATGTGTGGTATATTCCACATCAAGGGGTTTATCACCCGAGAAAGCCTGAAAAAATTAGAGTTGTGTTTGATTGTTCTGCCAAATATGAAGGCACCGCTCTAAACGACCACTTACTGACAGGACCTGATCTCACCAATAGTCTGACAGGGGTTCTCTGTAGATTTCGCAAACATCCAGTAGCAGTTATCTGTGATGTGGAGAAAATGTTTCATAGATTTCATGTAAGCAGAGAGGACAGAGACTATTTGCGCTTTCTTTGGTGGGAACAGGGCGATACCAATTCAGAGCCAAAGGAATATCGCATGAAGGTTCACCTTTTCGGGGCAGCATCGTCCCCTGGGTGCGCGAACTATGGTATGAAGTTCTTAGCAAGTGAGAATGAGAAAGAGTATCCATCTGCAGCCAACTTCATTAAGAAAAGTTTTTATGTTGATGATGGCCTCATCAGTGTAGAGTCAGCAGATGAAGCCAAAAAACTAGTGAAAGAGACACAAACTGTGTGTGCAAAGGGGAAACTGCATCTCCACAAGTTTATCTCCAACAACAGAGAAATCCTAGAGTTCATTCCTGACTGCGAACGAGCAAGTGGAGTTCATGATGTAAATCTCAGCCATGGCGATCTACCTGTGCAGACTGTGTTGGGAGTAAAGTGGAATGTGAGCAGCGACATTTTCTGTTTCAGTGGATCCCTCGAGGAAAAACCAGCAACTCGGAGAGGAATCCTTTCAACCGTTGCATCTGTGTTTGACCCCCTCGGCTTCCTTGCTCCATTTCTCCTCCTAGGAAAGAAAGTGCTACAAGGAATGTGTCAAAAGGGCATAGCATGGGATGACCCGCTGCCCCAAGACTTACACCCACAGTGGAAGAATTGGCTGAATGATCTAAAGAGTCTGCAAAAACTCCAAATCCCAAGATGCTTTGCACCTGAAGCTCTAACTAAAGCTCAAAGAGTTGAGTTGCATCATTTTTCAGATGCAAGTAGTTATGGATACGGTCAATGTTCATACATACGAGTGGTGAGTGAAGATAAAGTTCATTGCTCATTAATCATCGGCAAGGCCAGAGTCGCTCCCACAAAAGTTGTAACCATACCAAGGCTTGAGCTAACAGCCGCTGTGGTGTCAGCAGCAGTCAGCAGCATGTTGAAAGAAGAGCTGGAACTCAAGATCGACCAGGAATACTTTTGGACT
Organism: Acanthochromis polyacanthus; assembly: GCF_021347895.1. Lineage (NCBI taxonomy): Eukaryota > Metazoa > Chordata > Actinopteri > Pomacentridae > Acanthochromis > Acanthochromis polyacanthus. The sequence continues at coordinate 598,415 of NC_067135.1, read as the reverse complement.
GATTCAAAAGTAGTTCTAGGCTACATCGCTAATGAAGCCCGTAGATTTCACGTTTTTGTAGCCAACAGAGTTCAGAGAATCAGAGACATGACAGATGTAGCTCAGTGGGATTACATTGAAACTGATCAAAATCCGGCTGATCATGCCTCCAGAGGCCTCAGGGTGGCAGACTTGATCACTTCCAACTGGTTTACTGGACCAAAATTTCTCTGGGAGAGAGAAATTTCCTCACCTAAAGCAACTCCAGAGCTTATAGTAGGAGATCCTGAGATAAAAACAACACAAGCGCTGCAAATCAGTGTAGTTCAGGAAGAGAATTTCATGGACAGATTCAAACGATTTTCTAAATGGCACACTACATTGAATGTAGTAGCTCGGATCCTACGGCTAGCGCAAAGGAACAGATCACAAGATCTCATAACAGTTGAGGAAAGGAGAAAAGCAAGTTTAGTGCTTGTGAGGTTAGCACAGAGAGATGCCTTCAAAGAGGAAATACAGAAGCTTAAGCGGGCAAAATTGCCACATAATAGTAAGTTGTTTCAGCTTGATCCAGTACTGCAGGAGGGTGTCCTCAGGGTGGGAGGGAGATTAAAAGCAGCTTCCTTACCTCATGACCTGAAACATCCTGCCATCTTGCCAAAAGATAGTGTTGTCACACGCCTGATCCTGAATCACTGTCATGAGAAAACGCAGCATCAAGGCAGAGGTCAGACCCTCAATGAACTGAGAGCAAATGGCTACTGGATTGTTGGTGGCAGCAAGGTTGTAGCAAATCAAATCAAACAATGTGTCCCATGCAGAAGAGCTCGCAGGCCTACAGAAATACAAAAAATGGCTGATCTGCCTGTGAACCGTACTGACCCCTCACCACCATTCTCATTTTGCGGGATGGATTGTTTTGGACCCTTTTCAGCTAAACAGGGTCGGAAAGAGAGCAAGAGATACGGTCTGATATTCACTTGCTTATCATCAAGAGCCATTCACATAGAAATGCTTGAAGATCTAACAACAGATGCCTTCATTAATGCATTACGGTGTTTTATCGCCATCAGAGGACCTGCAAGAGAGATCAGATCTGATCAGGGAACAAATTTTGTCGGAGCAAAAAATGAGTTTTCAAAGACACTAAAGGAAATGGACAAAGACAGATTGGCTGCTTATTTAGCAGAGAAACAGTGTGACCTTGTTATGAATGTACCTGATGCCAGTCACATGGGAGGCGTATGGGAACGGCAGATTAGGACGGTGAGGAGTGTTATGACTTGGACTCTCTCAAAGAGTGCTGGGAGGTTGGATGATGCATCCTTGAGAACATTTTTCTACGAAGCCATGTCAATAATAAATAGCCGCCCGCTCACCACTGACAGCATCAGTGATCCTAAAGGTGAAGAGCCGCTTACAGCAAACCATTTGCTCACCATGAAAACCTCTGTTCCTCTTCCTCCCCCGGGAAAGTTTGTGGCAGAAGATCTGTACGCCAAGAAAAGGTGGCGCAGAGTGCAGTATTTGTCTGAACAATTCTGGTGTAGATGGAAGAAAGAATACTTGACAAACATTACTCTAAGGCAAAAGTGGCATTCTCCACGACGTAATGTTAAGATTGGAGATGTTGTCATTCTCAGAGAAGAGGGATGTCCTCGCAATGAATGGAGACTGGGGAAAGTTTTGAATGTCTGTACAGATGGTGATGGTCTGGTGCGTAAAGCCACCATACAAATAGGTAACAAGAAATTAGGAAAGGAAGGTCAAAGGCTCACTAATCCATCTGTCATTGAACGTCCAGTTCATAAACTTGTTTTAGTGGAAAGTAATTAAATGTTTGTATTCACATCCACAAAAACATGTAACATGTACTTGTGTTGAGAGTTAGAGGAAACATTGTTGAGAGATTCTTCTCTCATATCAATTTTTTGTGTTGTTCATGAAATTGCTAAATTTATTTATGGTTAAAAGAAATCATAAATTGTAGCAATTTGGTGGGAGTGTAACTGTTGAAGTTCCACATTGAAAAGGAATTAACTCATATTCCAATGTTGAAAGGTTTGTTGTTGTTTACGATTTAATTTAATTTGAAATTTGTGAACATGCGGATATTTATTTTGAAAGAGTACCTGGCGTTGTCAGGAATTGTGGGTAACCGCGCTCTCAGAGCAAGGTCAGAGCTACCATGACAAGCTACACAACAGTTCCAGAGGCGCACACGTTTTCACGGTGTCCATACTTTTATGTGTCCACGGTGTCTGTATGAGGAATATATGTCGTCGAAGGAATGGAATTAAATTAAGAAGTGGACATCAGTATGAATCGTGGCCTTATTTGGGAACTCGTGTAGTTACACCAAGATTCCTCACAGTAGTACTGGAGGCCAATGTGATGCCATCCAGAGTAACTATTTGCTTTGAAAGCGAGTTTCTAAGATGTTTGGGGCCAAATACAATGACTTCAGTTTTGTCTGAATTTAGCAGTAGGAAGTTAAAAGTCATCCAGGTTTTAATGTCCTTAAGACAATCTTGCAGTCTAGCTAACTGATCAGTTTCATCTGGCTTCATAGATAAATACAATTGTGTGTCATCTGCATAACAATGGAAGTTAATACAATGTTTCCTAATAATATTGCCTAAAGGAAGCATGTATAATGTGAAAAGTATAGGTCCTAAGACAGAACCCTGAGGAACTCCATGATTAACTTTAGTATGCTCAGAAGAGTTATTGTTGACATGCACAAACTGGAACCTATCTGATAAGTAGTATTTAAACCAGTCCAGTGCTGTCCCTTTAATGCCAATTGAATGTTCTAGACGCTGTAATAAAATGTTGTGGTCGATTGTGTCAAACGCTGCACTAAGATCTAACAAAACAAGTATAGAGACTAGTCCATTATCTGATGCTATGAGAAGGTCATTAGTAACTTTCACTAGAGCTGTTTCTGTGCTATGATGCACTCTGAAGCCTGACTGAAACATTTCAAATTATTCCTTTGTAAGTGTTCACATAATTGATTTGCAACTGTTCTTTCCAGAATTTTAGAGAGAAATGGTAGGTTGGATATCGGTCTATAGTTAGCTAACACATCTGGATCTAAAGTGGGCTTTTTAAGCAAAGGTTTGATGACAGCAACCTTAAAAGCCTGTGGTACATAGCCTGTTACTAGAGAGAGATTAATCAGATCTAACATTGAAGAATTAATTAAAGGTAAAATCTCCTTGAAGAGTCTAGTTGGGATAGGATCTAAAAGACATGTTGATGGTTTGGATGTAGAAACTGTTGAAATTAGTTCAGAGAGACATATAGGAGTGAAGAATTCTAAAGATTCATCAGGTCTAACAGCCAATTCAAAAGCATCTGTGACATTTGTAGGAAGGGCCAGATTAATTTTATCTCTAATCAGAACTATTTTATGTGTAAAGAAGCTCATGAAGTCGTTACTGGTTAAAGCTAAAGGAATACAAGGTTCAACAGAGCTCTGACTCTTTGTCAGCCTGGCTACAGTGCTAAAGAGAAACCTAGGGTTGTTCTTGTTCTCATCTATTAAAGATGAATAATAAGTTGTCCTGGCATTACGAAGAGCTTTTTTATAGATTACTAGACTATTTTTCCAAGCCACATACACTTCCTCTGAATTAGTGGAATACCACTTTCTTTCCAGCTTTCGGGATGCCTGCTTTAAAGTCCGCAGCTGGAATTATACCAAGGAGCAAGTCTTCTCTGAGATAGAACTTTCTTTTTTACAGGTGCAACACTATCAAGAGTTGTACGCAGTGAGGCTGAAGCATTATTAACATAATAATCCACTTCTGTGGGGGTAAAATAATAATTGCCTTCTGATTTATCAGTAAATGTTGCTGAAGTAAACAGTGAGGGTATTATTTCCTTAAATTTAGATACTGAATTGTCAGACAAACACCTACTGTAATGATATTTGTTCTCAGCTGCTAAACAATCCTTTACTTTAAATTGAAATGTTATCATAAAATGGTCAGAAAGAAGAGGGTTCTGGGGAAATACTGTTAACTCTTCAATTTCTATGCCATAAGTCAGGACAAGGTCAAGAGTGTGATTAAAACTATGAGTTGGTTTATTTACATGTTGAGAAAACCCAATTGAGTCTAATAATGAATTAAAAGCTGTTGTAAGGCTGTCGCTGTCTACGTCAACATGAATGTTAAAGTCACCCACAATAATAACTTTGTCTGAACTGAGCACTAATTCAGATAAAAAGTCTGAGAATTGAGATAAAAACTCAGAATAAGGAGCAGGAGGATGATATATAACAACAAATAAAACTGGTTTCTGAGCTTTCAAATTTGGATGAGAGAGACTAAGAGTGAGATTTTCAAATGAGCTGTAATCAGGTTTAGGCCTCTGGTTCAATTTTAAACTAGAATGGTAGATTGCTGCTACTCCTCCTCCTCAGCCTGTGATTCCAGGAATATGACAGTTAATATGACTAGGGGGAGTTGATTCGTTTAGGCTAACAAATTCTTCCTGCTGCAACCAGGTTTCAGTCAAACAGAACAAATCAATCTGGTGATCAGTTATCAACTCATTTACTAGCAGAGATTTAGACCAGAGAGATCTAATATTTAACAGACCACATTTAATTTTCCTGTCTCTGTGTTCTGTTGAAATAGAGGTATTAATTTTTATTAAATTTTTGTGGTTACTATTTCTTTTGTATATTTTTGATTTGTGTAATTTATTGAATTTTGGTGGTCGGGGGACAGACACAGTCTCAATAAAGTTAACTGAATTACTGGAGGGTGACAGCTGTGAGGAAACTGCAGAGAGGTGTGTAAGACTACAGCTCTGCATCCTGGTCTTAACTCTGGGTTGTCATGCTTTAGGAGTACTAATAAAATCAGCCATATTCCTAGAAATGAGAGCTGCACCAGCCAAAGTGGGATGGATGCCGTCTCTCCTAATCAGACCAGGTTTTCCCCAAAAAGAGCTCCAATTATCTATAAAGCCCACGTCGTTTGATGGACACCACATAGACAACCAGCGGCGAAACGACGACATGCGGCTAAACATGTCATCGCTGGTCAGATCAGGCAAGGGTCCAGAGAAAACTACAGAGTCCGACATGGTTTTGGCGAAAGTACACACCGATGCCACGCTAATTTTGGTGACCTCCGATTGGCGTAACCGGGTGTCATTACCGCCGACGTGAATAACAATCTTACTATATTTACGATTATCTTTAGCCAGCAGTTTCAAATTTGCTTCGATGTCGCCCGCTCTGGCCCCTGGGAGGCATTTAACTATGGTCGCTGGTGTCGCTAGCTTCACGTTTCTGACTATGGAGCTGCCAATGATCAGAGTTGGTTTCTCAGCGGGTGTGTCGCTGAGCGGGGAAAAACGATTAGAAACATGAAGCGGTTTGTGGTGAGCCGGGACAGCAGGCTTGAGTTTAGGACTGTTTTTCCTACGAACTGTCACCCATCCTCCCGGCTGTTCGGGCGCTGCTAAGGGACGGCTAACAGATGCTACACTAGCTAAGCTATTGCGGTCCGCACCGGCTAAGGGGGCCTGGCTAGCTGCTAGCGGGTTATTTTCCATGGTGCGGAGCCGCGATTCCAATTCGGAGAGCCTCGCCTCCAGAACTACAAAAAGGCTGCACTTATTACACATATCGTTATCACTAAAGGAGGCAGAGGAATAACTAAACATGTGGCACACTGAGCAGGAGAGGGAGAGGGAGAGGCAGAAGCCATGCTAACAACACGACACAGTGCTGAAACAGGAAATGACGCAATACGCTCACCGTAACGTCAGACGTCGCCTGCAGGATCCTCCTCAATAATCTCACTATAACTTTGGTAATCAGGAAAGAACAAAATAAATCTCAGAAATATGAACTTTGAAGTAATTAGTTTCTTTAGTTAAAGAGTGTGTCTCTCTCTGTTCCAGCCTTCTGCCATAAAGTTTTACGACTTGTTATCTGATCTGTGGAATGCAGAGACGTCTCCGGCTGAGGGTCTCCTAAAGCTGAAAAGGGATTTTAGCATGAAAGTTCATTAAACAAACGTCCACAGCATATAATTGAAAGTCATTGTCTTTTAAAAAGAAGAAGTTATTCCAGGGGTTTAAATGTTCACAGGAGCTCCATCCTTCTGTGAATGAAAACCTACAGAAATACAAATGTCTCAATCCTCCTATAGAGATGGGTGTTGGTCAGTGCTGAAGAGAGAGACAGCTTATCTGAGTTTTGATCAGCTCAGGAATTCCAGGGCCTTTGCAGTCTTGCTACATTTTAAATGCGTGTTTATTTTCTTTTTAATGAAGCACTTAGTCTGAGCGTACACACGCACACGTCTGAAAATTTAATTTTCAGAGGGCAAGTTTTTGACACTGATTAGGGATAACCCACAGCTGCAGTGGTTGATGACTTTTTTTTCCTCACCCTGAAGTTTGTCACACTACTGTGGCCCAGAGGAGATCAATCTGATGAAATAAAGCTTTTAAAACCCATTGAAGACATTTTTTATGTGTCAGGCTCCAACATAGCCTGGTTTTGTGTAAGGTGATGGTGGTTTTCACTTTTTACTCTGGTAGGCCTAATCCATGTTCTTGATGTGACAAATATATATCCACCATAGATGAATAAAGCAGCAGGTAACACCTAAAACCAAAGGAGGAATACTTTGGAAAAAAGGGGCAACTTCATGTGGAGATGTTTCATCAAACACTCAAACTTTGAATGAAAAAGCAGAAAAAAACATGTAGGCCTACAGAGGAAATGTCATTTTTATTAGAGATGATAGTGCTACTGTGGCCTACATTTAAATAAGGGAGAAGACACAAATGAGCTGTACACTAAATAGTTCTCTCATCATTTGGCCTCACCTTTGGATTCTCATCATGATCAGATTGGACCGCTGGTCAAAGGAAGGTATTCTTTATGGAAAACTGTGGCTGTTGTGTCCTGCTTATTTTAACACAATCTGTGCCTGTTCCTGTTACGTGTTGACTGCACTTTGAGGGTGAAAGAAGACAGAAAATCAGATATTTCCAAGTATTTACCGCTGGTGGATTCCAACCCACGGCGCAATGAAAAGTAAAACCACATTTAATCTACTTAACTACACTCTAACCACTGATCTACAGTTACACACTGTGACAAAATGTGTAGTGTAATATGATGTAGTTTGATTCACGGTTATTCCGGCGTTATTTAAAAAAGGTCTCAATGTATGTCACCGAACAAGAACATCACTGATTACAGATCAAGATGAATTTAATGTGTAACATGCGGTTCACAGGCGTCTTTCTGAAGCTCGTCAGAACCTTCTCTGACATGGAGCTAAAGTAAGCTTGACTGTTAGCCTGCCCCGGACCAGGCTTGTCGCTCTGGCTGAGTTACCATGGTTACCAAGCCAGGCTAGCCCTAAGCCTTGTTGGTGGAACAAAACTCTCACTAAAGTTAGTTAGTTGCTGCTGGACTTGTCTGCTGCCTTTGACACCGTGAACCATCAAATCCTCTCCACACTCTCTGAGCTCGGCATCTCAGGTTCTGTCCTGTTGTGGTTCAAGTCCTACCTCACAGGCAGATCCTTCAGAGTGTCATGGCGAGGGGAGGTGTCAAGGTCACATGACCTATCAACTGGGGTTCCTCAGGGGTCAGTGCTTGGTCCCTTACTCTTCTCTCTGTACACCGCCTCACTTGGTGCAGTGATCCACTCCCATGGCTTCTCCTACCACTGTTATGCTGACGACACTCAGTTTTTCCTCTCTTTTCCACCTGACGACACAACAGTTTCAGCTCGGATATCAGCATGTCTGGCTGATATCTCCACATGGATGAAGGAACGGCACCTTCAGCTGAATCTGTCTAAGACTGAACTCATGGTCTTTCCAGCTTGTCCATCTGTTCAGCCTCAGATCAGTGTCCAACTTCACTCGAGCCTACTTGTGCCCACAAACTCAGCCAGAAACCTGGGTGTCATGATTGATGACCAGCTGACCTTTAAGGTCCACGTGGCCTCAGTTTCTCGATCTTGTCGTTATGCCCTCTACAACATCAGGAAGATCAGACCCTTCCTGACCCAACAGGCCACACAACTTCTGGTTCAGGCTCTTGTGATGTCACGCATTGACTACTGCAACTCTCTTCTGGCAGGTCTCCCTGCATGTACAGTCAAACCTCTGCAGATGATCCAGAATACAGCACGTCTGGTCTTCAACCAGCCCAAAAGAGCTCATGTCACTCCCCTGTTCATCTCTCTTCACTGGCTTCCAGTTGCAGCCAGAATCAAATTCAAAACTCTCCTCCTGGCTTACAAAAACGGCCCCAGCCTACCTGGATTCCCTGATCCAGGTCTACTCCCCTTCACGCCCACTTTGCTCTGCACGTGAGAGACGCCTGGTGTTCCAGCCCAGCACGGCTCCATATCTCTAGCCAGACTCTTCTCCTCTGTTGTTCCCAAATGGTGGAACAAACTACCAAACTCCGTGCGTTCTGCTGAGTCCCTTTCTACTTTTAAGAGACAATTGAAGACTCAATTGTTCAGAGAACACCTCGGCACTTAATCTGACTCCACCTTAGGGGTAGAATAAGTCAGGTGGTCCAAAACCCAACACTTATTTAGCGCTGACAAAGATAAAAAAAAAAACAAAGGGGGGGGGGGGTGGTTGGCAATTCTTCTGCAAGTTGATGGCAACACCTTTGACCAATCGCACTTGAAGCACTTTTTGCACTTACTACAGGTTTTTCCTTATGTCTGAATTCTTGCTTGTGTTGTACGTCGCTTTGGACAAAAGCGTCTGATAAATGAAACTGTAGAATTGTAGAATTGTAGCGAAGCTGACCGAAATAAGCCAGGCTTAGACCTAAGCCAGCTTCGTGGAATACCCCCCTGAACCATCACCAGATGTTAAACACCTGACAGGATGTCAAAGATCTTTGTGAATGAAGAGGGACGTTTATGGAGTGATCAGTGATGAGTCAGACTGTGGTCTCTGATTTTATTTCTGGATTCCATCATTTCCTCTCACCATTCATAAAAATACGTGCTTTTATTTCAACAGCACATTTCTTTTTACCCTGTGTCGGAGATATTTACATGGATATAGACTTTATTCAGGAGTGATGCTGACATTTTTCGCAGAGGCTTTCTTTATCTGACATCTTTATTGCACACACAGCCAGGTTTGGTCGGGACAAATCTGCGACCAAACGTCTGGAGACGGAAACTATCACCAGTTAAAGTGGAACAGTGGCACCAATACATGAGTATCCCGTCATAAACTTTCGTCCATATGTCGGACCTGTCTGTAAAACACACCAAAGTGAAACATAAAATTTTACAGTTAATAAAGTATGGCACTGAAAATAACATCTGTGGTTAACAGAACAAATTACAGCTCTCTACCAATCAGCATCGGACACATGACTGCGTCTTTAATCGTTCTCCATGCAGAACCTCCTGACATCCGTTATAGAACAATGTGGAGCTCCATTATTTCTGTGTAGGTTTTTCCACTCTCAAACTGAATGAAATAGGAAAAGGGCTGAAGTACAGCCGTTCTAGATGTGTTCATGAGCCAGACCAGCTTTAAACTTTTCTTAATCAGCGACTTCCGGTGTTGGAACAGAATAAAACAGCTGTATTTTGTATTTTAGGTTAAAATGCTCGAGCAAAAATCCAACACTGTGTTTAGGTTTTAAAAATTGGAAAACAACCAGCACTGTTTAACAGAAAAACGGATCAGCGAACCACACATGTAGTGTACTGCTATCATCATGGATGTTTCCTCCTCCAGGTCCAGGATTCTATCAGGACTTCAGCTGCAGTTCTTTAATCTGACCACCAGATGGAGACAATATTCCTCCTTTTTCTAAACTTTTCTTTTCTTCTTCATAGAAACCAGTTCAGACTGTAGGTCCAGCATCGTTCTGTTCTCTGTTTCTACCCAAACATTATAAACTGTCCTCTGTGTTCCTGGCAGTGAAGACATCAGAGGTTCTGTTGGTCTGTCTGTGGTTCAGCTGTTGTTGAGTCTTTTAATGAGGAGCTTCTTTGTTTCCCTCACAGATCTTCTGCTATCATTTTCACCTGATACTATAAACCACATCAGCTGTTTGCGGTTTCATGTCCTTCTTTACTGGAGCCTGAAATCTGCTTTAAAATGAATTATATTTAATAAATATTAGTTAAATGTCAGTGATGATTCCTTATCCTCAGTTAAACCCAACATAGCAATTGGAACGAGCAGGGGCAGGTAAGTGACGTAGGATGTGGTAAGTGACACACTTTCTGTAAGACGGATAATTCAAACAAAGCGCGCTCACACATCTGCTTGTGGATTTACTTCCCCTAATCCTTCAACTTTAAAATAATAATAACAATAATAATCGGTAGAAAGTGGAAGTAAGTGTCTTTCAGATCCACTCTGGAGCACAGCGAGGAAGATTTGGCCAGCCTGACGGAGTTCATAGATCGCTGCTACGACACGCTCGTCATGGGGAAGCCAAACCAAACCTCAACTCCTGCCGGAGCTAAAGCTAAGAGGCTCCGGGATGATAATTCATCTGAAGCCATTTCTCCACCTGGGAACGACTCGACGGATGTTCTTCTCTCTATAGATAAGAAATTGTCCAGTCTCGACGCTCGTCTGAGCCTGCTGGAAGTGCTCCATCAGGAATTCCAGGCTATACGCCAGTCCCTGGAATTCAGCCAGCAGCAGGTGGAGAAGCTGACGACGGAGAACACGAGCCTCAGAGAGTCGGTAAAATCCCTCACAGAGGGGTTCATCCGACTATCAGAGGAAAATAAAAAAGTTAAAGAAACTGTGATTGATCTCCAGTCCCGGAGCATGAGAGACAACCTGGTCTTCTCTGGAATCCCGGAACAGACGGAGGAAGACCCCGAGTCGACGGTGAAGAATTTCATCCAGACTCACCTGAAGCTCCCGGAGGAAACCGTTAAAAACATCGCTTTCCTCAGAGCGCACCGTCTCGGAGGGAAACAACCCGGAGAGCACAGGCCGAGACCCATCATAGCAAAGTTTGCTAACTACAAGCAGAAGGAGCAGGTGAAGCGTCAGGGCCGGGAGCTGAAGGGAACCAACTTCGGCGTTAACGATCAGTTCCCTAAAGAGATCCTGGATCGGCACAGAGCCCTGTTTCCCATCAGGAAGAAAGCTATAGCTGAAGGCTCTCGTGCTGTCATCGCAGTGGACAAACTGTTTATCAACGGTCAACTGTACCGCGACCGGAACACCGGAACGCTCTTCTGATGTCTGGTGATGTGCTTGATCTCACTCATAATGTCATTATACACAACACTGCCATAAAATAATTAATACTAAAGTTAATTCCCGTCTTCACTGCACTGCTCACAGCACCAATGTCCTTTTTAAATCATATTTTATTTTTTTCACTGTTACTCGTTTCACTTTTCTCTCTTTTTCTTTCTCACCTTTTCACAGTTCACCATTATTTCACCTGTTATAATCACTTAAACCTCACACACAGACATGAGAATAGGAATCTGTTGACACACATCAGCACTATACACAGCTCACATAAACACATTTACTTAAAGCTTGTTGGAACAGCACAACCACGTTTGAAAATATTAAACAGGGTGATTGAGAATGCACACTTAGCTGGCATGTATGCACGTATGTGGCCCCTTTCAGATATAAGCTCTGCTAATATGCATGTAGCACTTACTTTAGTTGTTCAGTCATGAACGCACTAAGGTTTGTCACTTGGAATGTGCGTGCAGCTGGTACAGGGGAGAAGAGACTGAAAATCAATCAGCAGCTGCAGAATTTACAAGCAGACATTGTTTTATTGCAGGAAACTCATTGATCAAATTCATCATTGGATCTTCTTCCATCAGCACAGTTTCCACATGTGTACTCAGCCTGTTATAATTCCAGGCAAAGAGGAGTAGCAATCCTTATAAATAAAAGACTAACCTTTGGTATTGATAGCACAATTGCAGACCCACAAGGCAGATTTATTATAGTGGTAATATCCATCCAAAATGTTAAACTGTGCATTGTGAATATATATGGACCAAATGTTGATGACCCCTCCTTTTTTCACTCCCTCTTCACTTCACTTGATGGTTACTCAAATAACACACTGATTATAGGAGGGGACTTCAACATGGTGTGTGACCCGGGAATGGACAGGCTCAGTACCACAGGAAACCAGCGAGTGTGGCGATCCTCAGAAACAGTTCAACAATATATGAAGGATTTTGGTCTTTGTGATGCGTGGCGTTCTCATCACCCTACCGTAAGAGAATATACATTCTTCTCTTCAGCTCATCGTTCTTACTCTAGACTAGATTATTTCTTAATTAGCAACACGCTGATGAATGACATTTCACAAATCAAAATCCATCCCATTACCATTAGTGATCATGCACCTGTATTATTTATCTTTAAAAATAAGAATAAACCCCCATCTACAAACTGGAGATTTAACACATCATTATTTAAAGATCCCGAATTTATCAGCTATGTTAAAAGAGAATGGTCTATATATCTAGAAGATAACGACTTACCAGAAACATCAGCATGTCTTCTGTGGGAAGCAGGAAAAGCAGTTTTGAGAGGAAAAATAATATCTTTCTCTTCACATAAGAAAAAGGAAGAGGTCTCAAGAATCTCAGAGTTAGAACTTCTAATTCAATCCCTGGAGGAAGCTTATCGTGTTTCTCCAGAGGAGCACACGCTGAGGGATATAAGACAAGCTAAACTTGAACTTAATGAAATTATAGATAAAAAAACTAAATTCATGGTGCAAAGACTTCACTTAGAGAACTTTGAACATAGCAATAAATCTGGTGAATTTCTGGCCCATCAATTAAAAGTAAACAAAGAGAAAACAACAATCCCTGCTGTCAAAGACCCAGATGGAAACATCAGCCATGACCCAGATAAGATAAATGATACCTTTAGAGATTTCTATAAAGGATTATACAAATCACATATAAAGACAACAGAAGAGGACATTAATCAGTTCTTTAGTTCAATTACTCTACCAAAACTACAGCATGAAAATAGATTGGTGTTGGATTCTCCTCTGTCAGTCGAAGAACTTTATAAATCTCTGCAGCATATGCCGAACAGTAAAGCACCCGGTCCAGATGGCTATCCAGCTGAATTCTATAAAGAATGTTGGACGACGTTGGCTCCCACCTTTCATAAAATGGTAACAGAAATTAAAAACAAAAAATACCTTCAAATATGAACTTAGCCAGAATTATTTTGTTATTAAAACAGGGTTAGGGTTAGGGCTAACCTTCCGGGCCGGTCCGTGGTCGTCCTCGTGGTTTGGTGGCTCGGTGGCTCGGGTCTCTGCTCTGGGATTGCTGCCGGCTCGCCTGGGTCTTGTGGGCTCTCGGGCCCGCTTCTGGCCTTCACGGAGGTCAGAGGTCATAGTTGCATGATCACAGTCACCACTGCACCGTACTCTGCATGTGGACATAGCAACCATGTTGTCTTGGGGGGTGTTAAGTTTGTCCTGGTGCCAGAATATCAAAAGACATGTTTCCTCAGTTTGTGTGTTTCACATAGATGATCTGAATAATTACTAGCTGTGTTTCCTAACAAAACCCGTAGGATGTGTTCCGGTGTGTCTTTGTTAAGGTGTACTAGCTTGTTGTCTGTTGTGTCGGTTTCAATTGAAAGATAATTGTATTCTTGCACTTTTCCTTTTCTCCTCACTATCCCCCCTTGTTGTTTTTTTTTCTTTCTCTCTTCTCGTTTCTTTCTTCCTGCCTTTTCCCTGTCAGGTCCGACAAACTTATGTATATTTAACTAATCAACAAGTATTCAATCTAAATAAATTACTGAACAGTATCAAGGGGAGTCTTATACTTACGAACTCCCCTTGGAAAAGCAAACTTGTGTGGCACAATGCAGCAGCCAGATCCTCATTCTGCCTGCTCTGCTGCCGGACAGGACACAAAAAAATAAATAAATAAATAAACCCAACATAGCAGGAATCCTTCAGGTTTCTATTCCTTCTGTAGCCTCATATTATTTGTAACCTTCTCGATCTCTGTTGGCTTCTTGGACCTCCTGAAAGTGGTTTTTGGTTTTGGTGTCGAGTCTCTCCAGGTTCTAGGAGTTAGAGGTAATAAAAGGTAAACCTGTCTGGTTGTTAGTTTCCTGGTTCTACCTCCAGGAACACCTGCTTTACCTCTGCTTTGATAGTCCTTAGAAAACATCTGGAGGAATCAGAGCTTTAAATAAGGTGGCTGTTATCTTTTCTATGTCCTCTGGGAAAGAACAGGTTCTATGGAAACACATGAGTTTATCAGTCCTTTATTGGTGAAAGCTGCATGTGTCTTTTGTGACGACCCTCCATCTCAACACCAGCTGTGCCTGATCAGGACTGAGGGTCACCATCTGACTGAGCACATCTGCAATCATTTAACCGCTCTCCCTTTTCAGCCAAAGGGTCCTCGCTGATGGGAGTTGTGTCTGTGGAGCTCCAGCCTCAGTGGGTTTTGGTGTCGTTTGTGCCTGAACAGGATTGTGAATTAGTTTGACCAGGCAGTAAACATTTGTTGTTCACCGTGCAGTGGTTCTCTCCATGTTGTATCAATAATGAACTTTAAGTCTGATGTACTGAAATACTTTCACATTTATTAAAGCTGCATGTTTCAGATGTGTTAAAATAGAAGTTTATTTTGGTTTAATTAATAAAAGTGATTTATTTCACCACCAATAATCAGTGTTTTATGAATTTAAATGTCTAATGAACAGCACCATCCAGCTGTAGCTACACCGTTTGTCTCCACAGGAACCAAACATGCAGCTTTTATAAGCAATTTATTTCAATATTTCCGTATTTAGAACTAATTATTTCATTTTACAACAAGCTGCTCTTCAGACCAGCAGCGTCTGAATCACAGGATCATCAACAGAAAGTGTTGGTGCTCAAACAAAACACATCCGGTGACCCGTGAGATGACATCACATCATCACTTAGGATTACATCATCATCATCATTAGCATATTCACACAACCTGATGTCAGTCTGAGGAGCCCATTGGACCAGCAGCTGCACCTACGGCACTCTGGGTAACAGAGTCCTGGGGTCACAGGAGGCTCCGCCCACGATGTACAGGTGTGTTACCAGCTGAAGCTTTAGCTCCACCCTCAGAGGGTTTATTTATTCAGGTAATGTTGATCTCCAACCTGTTGCTAGGAGCCGAGGATCATGGGAACTGTAGTCCAGACCCAGACTCTGATGAGGACTGGGAGGTCAGGGGGATTGTGGGTACTGTAGTCCTCCTGTTCTTTAGGTATTTGTGGGTTATGTCGTCCTTGTCAGCTGCTAGAAACTTTGGGTAATGTAGTCCAGAGCTTTTTGCTTCAAAATGGAAGTGCTTCAGTTTGTTTTACCTCCATGTTGTTGCTAAGCAACCAGAAAGATGGCAGCGCTGAACACAGTCCAAACTGCAACGGAGGAGGAGTGTGGGTGTTGTAGTCCATATTCGTCCTGGCACTGAGGGGTTTAGGGAGTTGTAGTCCCACTAGAGGAGCTATAGGCTGCATCCCAAACCACCCCCTACACACTACCCCTACACACTATCCCTACACACTACCCCTCCGTTTGCGCGTTCCCGTGGAGGGTCCTCCATATTAAGGGCCGTCCCAAACCGCGTAGTGTGGAGGGAGAGTGGACTGTTCAGCCCTTAAATAGCGAGTCTGCATCCATGCTCACTCTGAACAACTTTTTCAGGAAGTGCAACGTCCAAATGGAGGAGGAAACAAACATATTGATGTGAGTTCCACATGCGTTTATTTCTCCCACGCCTTTTTCACACTGACAGAACATCACAAAGAGTGGTGAAAAAAGATAAAACAAAAGAAACAAATCTTCTTCTCTGCTGATGTTTGATTTAATTGTGCACCCCCTGAGACCTTAAAATTTGAACACAACTGACATAATTCGTTCATTCATTCATTTGTTGGATCTGAAATGCCAGATAATAGGATTGGAAAACATGTGAGTGAAAAAAGTGGGACGCTTTCGTCTTCTGGAAGCAGCAGCGATCCTTGTTAGTTGCAACCTGTGCCACAGCGCTACAGCCATGACAGTAGGCGTCTTTGTGTTACCATGGCGATGACGTCTTCCGTTTTCCGGTGAGGCGACAGGGCGTCCCATTCCTGACGATCGTATTTATACCCTCCCCCTTCAATAATAGGTGCCCTCCACAGCTGTGAGTGTGACTTCTTTTGGAGTGACACTCGGTAGTGGAGGGGGAGTGTGTAGGGGGCGGTTTGGGATTCAGCCATAGATAGTGAGAGTTTAGTCACCATGAGGGGAATTTAGATTTTCATCCCAGCTGTGAGTGGTTTTGTGCAGAGGTGGATTGTGGGTCATGTAGTCCAGCATGAAGTCTGTTGTAGTCCTGACCAAGGAGGATTGTGGGTGCTGTAGTCGAAGCAGATGGGAAATTAGAGTGTTGTAGTTCAAATCAGGAGCATTGTGGGAGTTGTAGTCCAGAGAAAGGGAGGTTTGGATATTCAAGCAGTAAAGGACTGTGGGAGTTGTAGTCCAGTGGTTGACACTTTAAGCCCTGAATAGACTGTGTGTTTGAGCCCCATCGTTGTATTTACAGTCACACAAGTCTTTATGTACACGACACACACACACACACACACACACACCATTTTCACATCACAGAAATCAATCACTCAATAAATAAATAGATAATCAATAAATAAATAGGATAATATAAATACTTGAATACCAACTGAACTCTACAGTCTCTGACTGGTTAATTACTGATAATACATGATTATTGAACCAACAGGCAGCCAATCAGATGACAGGTCTGTCCTCTTCTCCTGGTCACCATGGCAACAGAGCCCATTAAATCGCTGAGCTTGATCTTTATTGTCCCGTAGAAAGAAAGAAAAGGATGAAAAGATGGACGCCGCTCCGTCGGGTTCCGCTGGAGGGATGGCGGTTTTAATGGAGATGGTGTCCAGGGCTGGCAGTGGCCAATCAGAGTCTGTCACGGGCAGGGACCCAGATGTAGGGACCGCTCTGCTCCTCGATGACACCTTTCACCTGGTGGTACACCTCCTCGAAGCTGTCGCCGTGGACGATGGCTGGAACAGACAAACCATAATATCAGCAGGGAGCTGTGGCTGCTGACCCTACCTGAGATCTACCTGTAACCTACCTGAGATCTACCTGGAACCTACCTGAGATCTACCTGGAACCTACCTGAGATCTACCTGGAACCTGCCTGAGTTTTACCTGGAACCTACCTGGAGATCTACCTGGAACCTACCTGAGTTTTACCTGGAACCTACCTGAGATCTACCTGTAACGTACCTAGAGAGCTACCTGGAACCTACCTGAGATCTACCTAAAACCTACTTGGACATCTACCTATAACCTACCTGAGATCTACCTGTAACCAGCTCACCTGTGAAGCACTCCAGGAAGTCCTGCTCCAGTTTGATGGCTCGATCCAGAGCTTTCCTGGCCTGGTCTTCCGACAGACGCTTGTTCAGGTCCCTGAAGACACGAGACAGTCTGAAACCTGAAGACTCACCTGTCCTCATTAACACACCTGTCCTCATTAACACACCTGTCCTCATTAACACACCTGCCCACATTCACACCTGTCCTCATCCACAAACACATTCATTCCTAAAGTTCTCCAGAGTTCTGCAGCAGTAACTCACAGGATGTTCTCCAGAGATCGAGGTCTGATGAAGATGGCGACTGGATGCAGCAGCGCCGCCTGCAGCCTCCTGACAGCGTTGGCCGACACGTCCAGGATGCAGTGTTTCCCCTGAAGGACAGCAGAGGAGCATGATGAAGGAATCCTGTAGCTACAGAGACCTTTTGGTGTCTCTGTTTCATTCCATCTAACATGGTTATCCACTATTCTTTAATCTGTTGTTATTTATTACTGTCTATGACTTCCTCTTACCTTCTGTTGTCTGTCAGATCTCTTGATTCAACCAGCTTTGGTTCTTTGTTGTCTTATCATCTGTTACTGATCAGCAACCTTACGCTAATGATCCACTATTCACCTTATATTTACATACAGCCCCTCCCTATCCTCAGACCATCCCTATAAAATGCACAATTCTGATATCCTTTTTAATTTTACAACCCAAAATATTTTAATACATTTTTTGGATGAAGGCATTCAGGTTCTAATTTACAAAAACACTTTTAATCTCATTTCTATGGAATCTTTCTTAAAGCATTTAAAATCAGAACACCCATCACCATGGTAACCACAGCACCTCTGCCTCGCCGTAGTTTCAGGCCGTCTCCATGGTAACCGCTCACCTGCTCAGCCACCTGCCGGACGCTCTGCACTGACGTCCCGTACAGGTGGTTGTTGTACTGTCCCGCCTCGATGAAGCGATGTGACTGGATGTCCCGCTCCATCTGTTCCCGTGACGACACAAAGTGGTAGTCCCGCCCATCGACCTCGTAGTCCCTGCGGGGGCGGGTCGTATCTGCAGGAAGAAGGAAGGCAGCGTTACATCACTTCCTGTCTCTGTTTCCACGTGTTTCTGTTGTGAGCAGGAACGTACGAGGAACACAGGAGCCGAACTTATCGGGGAACTCTGACAGCAGGTCGTCGTTGACTCGGTCTTTGGTCGGACCCAGGATGATGACGGGACGAGCGTAGTCCACTGGAGACAGAGGAGACTTTATTTAATTAACTTTATTTAACATCTTCTACAGATGGTGAGCAGAGCAGAGACAAAACATGGAGATAGAAAAACATCTACAGGATGAGGAGATCATAAGAGCTCCAGCTGGTTTCTCCTGGAGCTCCTACCATCACCAGGACCTAGATGACTGAGAACCTCCACAGAGTTATGAGGAGACAGCATTAGTTCAGAGTTTAAATTTGAGAAATCATGTTTAAGTAAAATAAATAGTCAAATAAACGGTTCTTTCATCTGATTTCCATCGTTCTGAGTCCTAAATTAATTCTAAAGGAGGTTCAGCTGAATGAAACACTGACCTTCGATCTGAGTGACGAGCTCGTAGCTGTGGACGAATCCTTCTCTACCTGCCAGAAGAAAACACACCTGTTCATCTCTTTTCAAAAAGTTTGTATGAACACAGAAGGGAAATGAAAAACCTCAAATAGAGATAAGATGTTGATCTGAAATTCAGGAGTAGAATCAAACTTCAGTCATTGTCCTTCCTGTCCTTCTGTCCATAACTAGTCTAACACTAGGACTTGTTTGTTCTTTGGATTTGAAGTGGTGGACAGACTTCCAACCAAAGAAGTACAGGAGTTTAAATCCCAGGCCAGATTAGATGTAGAATCCCTCCACTGAGTTCAGGACTGCCCTGCTGTCTCCTCCCAGCCAGATGTACTCAGAAAACCTTCAGAGGAGGTTTTAGGTATTTCTGGGTCAGTGATGTTCTCCACATTAAAGCCTCCAGAGTTCTCGTCTTCAGCAGTGTTTATCATCTACCCATCATCTCCGTCCTCTCACTGAGACATGAATGGTTCAGAGGAGATCAGTCCTTGTTCCCTTTGATATCCTCGTCGTCTTTATTAACACAAGCTGGAGATGTTCTCCTGCAGCCATTCCTTTCATGGAGAACATCACGTGGTGGTCAGTTTCCAATCGGTTCCTCCTCCATGTCCAACACTTCCTGTCTACTCTGACATCACTGACCCCCTTCAGTCTGTCCATAATAGATTCTGGTCCTCCTTCTATCAGTCAGTGAAGCTACATTGTCCAGCTCCTTCTCAGACCACTCACCTCCATCTGGGACTAGAAACATCTACCATTCTTCTACAGCATCATGATCATAATTACTGACACCTGTCCTCCTATCTGAAGGCCTCAACACGTTCCTACATTCCAAACTTCTGGAATCCACGTTTCTGTTGACCTTCCTTGGTTCTCGTGATGCACAGAGTTTATTTTGACATGGACCAACATGGACCAACAGGTGAAGTTATGGTCAGCTAGCCATCCTACTGTGTCCAGGATCTAACCTTCCTCAGAATCTACAGCCCCTTGTGGTCTTCAGACCTTACTAATCACTAGTTCACCACAGACATAACAGAGAAAACTCAGAAAGTTTGTTTGAAATTTGTTCCAGAAACATTAAAGTCAGGACCTCATCTTGGTTCTTCTTCCACTCTGAGTAAGTCCTGACCTCATCCAGACTCAATCATCTTCTCTGGGTTCTCCAACCCTTAGACCTCTGTTACCTCCACTCTTTGATTGATGGGATCAGCTGATCCCTGATGGACCCTTTCACTAAACCTAATCAGGTGAACCCAGAGATCCCCAACATGACGATCAGGAACGTTCAGTAAACACCAAACTACACACAACAAGAATGTATTAAAAATTCATCTCAAAATATGAAACCATCTAAAAACTCAACATGTTAGAACAATGGTTTTACCTTTATTCTTCATCCGAGACCACTCCTTCCTCTCCACTCTGAAACACAACCACAGTTAGTGGACACACAATAACACAATAACACAACAACACAATAACACAACAGCGCACTGTTAGTGGACACACAACAACACAATAACACAACAGCACACTGTTAGTGGACACATAACACAATAACACAACAGCACACTGTTAGTGGACACACAGCAACACAATAACACATTGTTAGTGGACACACAACAACCACACAACAACACACTGTTAATGGACACACAATAACACACACAACAAAACAAGAACACAATAACACAACAACACACACAACAACACACTGTTAGTGGACACACACAACCACACAACGACCCAGTGAGTTACAGTGATTTACAGTGTGTTGCTACAGTGTGTTACAGTGTGCTACAGTAAGTTTCAGTGTTACAGTACGTTACAGTGAGCTACAGTGAGTTACAGTGTGCTACAGTGAGCTACAGTGTGTTACAATGAATTACACTGTGTGTGACAGTGTGTTACAGTGTGTTACAGTGAATCACTGAGTTTCAGTATGTTACAGTGTGCTACAGTGTGTTACAGTGTGTGACAGTGTGTTCCAGTGAGCTACAGTGAGTTTCAGTGTGCTACAGTGAGTTACAGTGTGTTACAGGTGCGTTACAATGAGCTACAGTGTGTTACAGTGAGTTACAGTGTGTTACAGTGTGTTACAGTGAGCTACAGTGTGGTGTTACAGTGTGTTAGAGTGTGTTATAGCGTGTTAAGGTACGTTACAGTGTGTTACAGTGAGTTACACTAAGTTACAGTGTGCTACAGTAAGTTTCAGTGAGCTACAGTGACTTACAGTGTGCTACAATAAGTTACAGTGTATTACAGTGAGTTACACTGTGTGTTACAGTGAACTACAGTGAGTTACACAGTGTGACAGTGTGTTACAGTGTGCTACAGTGAGTTACAGTGGGTGTTACATTGAGTACACTACCTGTGTTTAGAGGGGATGTATCCCAGCTCCTCCAGCTCCCCCTGCTGGTTGACTCGTCTCGCCTGCCACCATTCGTCATCAGAGCTGTCAATCACGTGAAGAACCTCCCCAAAGTTAAAGTCCAGAGCCTGTGATAGGACGCCACAGTCCCACTGCTTATCGTAGTCGAACAAAGCCCTGGAACGAGAACCGTTAGTGGACCTGGACCTAGTCTACCTGGTTCTGGTCTACATGGTCCTGGTCTACCTGGACTTGGTCTAATTGGACCTGGTCTACCTGGACCTGGTCTAATGAGACCTGGTCTACCTGAACCTGGTTTACATGGACCTGGTTTAGTTGGAACTGGTCTACCTAAACCTGGTCTACCTGGTCCTGGTTTACCTAATGGTCTACCTAGTCCTGGTTTACCTGGTCCTTGTCTACCTGGTCCTGGTTTACCTAGTCCTGGTTTACCTAGTCCTGGTTTACCTGATGTAGAAGGTGCGGTTGGTCCTCAGACTTCCAGAAGAGCTATTCATCATCTGCTCCCTCAGGTCATGGATCTTAGCTTCAAAACGGCTGTACTCTGGACACACACACACACACACACACACACACACACACACACACACACACACACACACACACACACACACACACACACACGTTTTCATGTGTATATTTTTTCAGAATCTCAGTCCAGTTAAACTTCATGTACAAACAGAAACAGATCCATCCAATGGACATCTGGTTCAGTCTGTTACTGTGTGGTAGTGTGTATTATTGTATATTATTGTGTAATATTGTGTATACTATTGTGTTTTTGTTGTGTTCTCACCCTCAGGTCTGTACTGAGCCACTATAGTCACCGTCTGTCCAGCGTTCTTCAGAGCTGCTGCTGCCTGTTCATGAGTAGCATACCTGAGGTCCACACCGTTCACCTGCACACACACACACACACACACATTTATGAACCTGGTTTCAGTTCCTGTGTTTGACCACCAGGTGTCACTCTACAGCTTTATAGTGTTATTACACCTGGTACTCACACTAAACATCTGGTCTGCTTCTAAAGCTTCTGTTCTGGTTCTAAAGGCTCTGGTACTCACACTGAGGATCTGGTCCTAAAAGTTCTGGTACTCTGGAGGATGGCGAAAAACATGGCGGCGCCCTGTAAGTAAGCTCCCGCTCGGGCTCGGGCATTCCTTAATCTTTTTGATTGATAACTGCTTTTGAATCAACTTTCAACAGTGTACTGGAGGTAACACAGACTTTGCGAGTAAGTGATTGTTTTTTTTTCTTCTTCTCGTGAATACTACTGACCTATTTGCCCACTGTTGCCATACTCACAACAACTAGCAGCTGACGCAAGTGAGGCTAACCGGCAAACATGCCACAGCCTCAAACGAGAAGAAACCCCGGTGGGGAGGAATTGGAGGACCTTAAAAAATCCATGGATACGTTAACGATCGAACTAACAGAAATAAAAGAGCAGCAAAACAAGTGGAGGCAAAAACCTGAGGAGGTGGACGACATCAGGAAATCTCTCGACTTTCTGCTGAAAGAAACGACTGCAATCAAGGAACAACAAAAACAAATACTCAGACTAATGGAGGAGGTCAAACAACTGAGAATCGAGAATGCAGCAAAAGATAAGACGATTGCGGACCTGGAAAGGAGAGTGGAGGAATTGGAGCAGTACTCCAGAATCAACGATGTAGTCGTCACGGGGCTGAACATCAAGCCCCGGTCGTATGCTAGGCTGTGGCCGGTAACAGCGGGACGGAGCCCGATGATCTGGATGTTACCTCCGTGAACATCAAGTGGCAGCCTTTCTCAAGTCCAGAGGGATTACACTGGACCTGGATGACATCGAGGCCTGTCACCCTCTCCCCAGGAGAAGAGAAAAAGACATGCCAGCTTTAATCATGAAGTTTATAAGTCGGAAAAAGAAAGTCGAGTTGCTTAAACAAGGAAAGAAACTGAAAGGGACAAATGTGTATCTTAATGACCATTTAACAAAGAAGAATGTGGAAATAGCTCGAAAAGCCAGGTTCCTACGAAAGCAAAATAAGATACAAAGCACTTGGGTGAGTAACTGTAAAGTATTTATCAAGCTTAATGGAGTCCCTGAGCAAGCAAAAGTTTTAGTTGTAAGAAGCATGGAAGAGCTAAATAAATATGACTGAGACTGCAACGTACATGAGGTACAAAACCTGAACTACTAATGGCAGCTCTTATCAACTCACTGACAGCAACAGCGTTTTAGGACTACAACATATAGACAGTGTTCACCTTGAGCTGGAGTCATTTGCCAGCACTCATGCAAATGAGCAAGATCCAGACTGTGAATTGGACCCTGACAAAATGTTTTTTTTTTCACATCATGGCATTGATTGTAAATATTATTTACAGGAGGAATATAACATGATTAATTCAGAGAACTCCCTGTCAATAATACATTTCAATAGTAGGAGTATGTATGCAAACTTCAACCATATTAAGGAATACTTGCAGCATGTCAAACATTCATATAGTATCATAGCAATATCAGAAACATGGTTTAATGAAAACAAAGGTATTCTGTTCGAAATGGATGGTTATGAATTGAATTATGTGAATAGAGTAAACAAGAAAGGTGGTGGAGTGGCTATATATGTCAGTGATTCTATTAAGTATAAATGAGTGGAGAGTATGTCACTAACGGTAAAGGATGTTTTGGATTGTGTCTCAACTGAAATTGATTGTGAAAAAAATAAATATAATCATCAGTTGCATATATCGGCCACCTGGTTCAAACATGGAAACTTTCACTGAATGGATCGAAAAACTTTTCTCAAATGTAAATAAGACTGTATTCATTTGTGGGGACTATAATATTGATTTGATGAATCCATATAAACATGCATTAACAGATGAATTTGTTAACAAAATGTACAGTATGAATTTATTTCCAACAATAACTCGGCCCAGTAGAGTTACAGAAAACACAGCCACACTGATAGATAATACATTTACAAACAAGATAGAAAACATAGAAGTTAGTGGTTTAATGGGATGTGACATATCTGACCATCTACCTGTTTTTGTAATATACGGTGATATAGTAAAAAAGGTATTAGTCAAAATCCCTTATATGTGAGGACAAGATCTGAGGACGCAGTAAATACATTTAAAACTGACCTTTTGGAATACAACTGGAATTGTGTGTTTATGGAGGGCAATGTGGACAAAGCCTATTGTGTTTTTTTAGAAAGGTTTTGCTCATTATATGACACACATTGTCCATTGCAATTGGTCTATGAAAAGAAAAAAGTCTCCAAATGTCCATGTTTAACCAAAGGTTTAGTAAACACATGTAAAAAGAAAAATTATTTGTACAAAAAAATTTTAAAACTGCAAACAAAAGAAGCTGAAAAGTGCTACAAACTGTACAAGAACAAACATTATGAGAACAAAAAGAAACAATACTACTCAGACATATTGCATGAAAATAAAAACAGTATGAAAGGGATTTGGGGCATTCTAAATGGGTTATTGAAAGCTGATCAAAGAAACAAATCATATCCTGAGTGCTTTGTTATTAATAATGAAGAAAATTCTAATATGCAAGTTATTGTTAATAAATTCAATGAGTTTTTTGTGAATATCGGACCAGAATTGGCAGAAAAAATCCCAAAACCTAGTAATGTACAAGAGGAGTCACTTATAGACAGGAATTCAAAGACAATGTTTCTGTCGAGTGTAAATGAGTTGGAGATTCTTAACATTGTTAATAAATGTTGATTGCCACGGTATAGATATGATCATAGTAAAAAAAAGTAATTAACTCTATTGTAAAACCTTTAACTTATATTTGTAATCTATCGCTTCAGACTGGAAAGTTCCCAGATAAAATGAAAATTGCCAAAGTAATTCCTTTATATAAAGATGGATCAAAAAATATCTTCACAAACTATCGGCCCGTCTCTCTTCTCCCTCAATTCTCAAAATTCCAGAAAAAATTGTGAGTAAAAGGTTGGATAATTTTATAGATTTACGTGGAATATTGAATGAGAGTCAATATGGCTTCAGAGAAAAGAGATCTACTACAATGGCAATTTTGGAAGCTGTGGAAGAAATGACAACAAATCTTGACAAGAAGAAATTAGCAATTGGTATTTTTATTGATTTAAAGAAGGCTTTCAATACAATCAATCATTCAATTTTACTAACAAAGCTCGAAAAATATGGTATAAGAGGAGTGGTGTGGAATTGGATGCAGAGCTATTTAACAGAAAGACAACAGTTTGTTAAAATGGGGGGGATGGGAGTCAGAATATCAAGGTATAGTCTGTGGTGTGCCTCAAGGATTTATACTGGGTCCTAAATTGTTCAATCTTTATATAAATGATGTCTTTAATGTATCTAAAGTGTTAAGAATGATACCATTTGCTGATGATACCAATACTTTTTATGCAAATGATAATTACACTGATCTTGTTAATATAGCAAATCAGGAATTGGCCAAAATCAAGTCATGGATGGATATCAATAAGCTTTCGATTAATCTAAATAAAACTAAAGTAATGATGTCTGGTGATTTTAGATGTCGAGAGTGTTCAATTAAGATAAACGGTATTGAAATAGAAAAGGTGTCGGAAAACAAATTCTTGGGGATAATTATTATAATATTTATAAGCTAAACTGGAAACCGCACATCAGACATATTCAAAATAAAATCTCCAAAAACATTGCAGTGATAAATCGAACCAAATATGTACTGGAAAACAAAGCTCTTCGCTTGTTGTACTGTTGTCTGGTCATATCTGACATATGGGATTGAAATCTGGGGTAACAATTACAAAAGTTCTTTACATTCTCTGTTCATGCTCCATAAACGAGCAATTAGAGTAATCAACAAGGCTGGATATTATGATCACTCGAATAAATTATTTATGCAATCGAATCTATTAAAACTTTTTGATTTAGTTGATTTGTATTCGGTACAACTATTATACAAAGCCAGTAGATCATTGTTACCAGCTAAATTACAAAAACTATTCACATTAAGGGAAACGGTATATAATCTGCGAGGATATCTTGAATTTAAAGTTCCGTTGGTGTGTTCAACCAGAAAATGTATGTGTGCGTCAGTGACAGGGGTCAGGCTCTGGAATGGTTTGAAGAAAGATTATAGGCAATGCCCTACTCTGCACAGTTTTTAAAAAAAGTATAAAGAGAGAATTTTTCTGCAATATAGTGTTGAGGAGGGGCATTAAAAATTGTTTAGTTATATAATAACGGATCTGGATGTTGCTAATTGTCACTGTTGTCATTGTTAATTTGAGTTCTAAACTGCATTGTATTGCATTTCTTTTTTTCTTCTTGTTTTTTCTGTTTTTTATATATGACTGCCCTTTATAAAGCATCCTACACTGTATATGGGAAAAGGTGGATTAATGTATGTACACTAATCAAGGTCAAGTTATTGACTGATGTTACAAGTCATTTTCGCCATTTGTAGGTGTTGTTATTTATATTGATTGATGACTTCACCTCTGGACTTCTTTCTTTTTGAAAAAACTGGACTGGGAGGTGCTACGGGCAGCGGTTGGTTGTATGGGGGGTAGGCGTAAATAAGCTTCAGCTTCAGCCTACTCCTTTTTTTTGAGGTGGATATGTATTGAAATGTTGTAAATCTTTAAACTGGGTAATGTAAATTGCTCAAATGAAATAAATCACATCACATAAATCACATCACACTCACACTGAGGATCTGGTCCTAAAGGTTCTGGTACTCACACTGAGGATCTGTTCTGGTCCTAAAGGCAAGGGCGTCAGTTTGTTTTTAAAAGTGGGGGGGTCGGAGACCACAGCACTTTGAGAAAATGTCGAAGAACGGCGGCAAAATGCCACAAGCTGGACTCGAACTCACAACCACCGCACCAAAGGCGGAGGCTCAAGCTGTAGAACTATCGGTACATGCGGGTAGAGGGGTCTGTGGGCCGCTATAGTACTAATTCTCCCGGGCCGAAATTTTGCCCCTGCACGCCTCTGGTCGGAGCTTCCACTTGGCACAGGCGCAAATTTAGCATCTGCGTGTTTTTTTTTTAACCTCACGAAGGTGTGCTGCATGTTTGTGCAACTCTCGGCCGAGTGCGGATGGTGCGTTCAGGAGCGTCGGAATTTTCTATACTGCTGAAAATAACTGGGGTTACAACGGCTTACATGTGAAGAATTTGAATGTGTTGGAGACAAAATGACCCCTGACAAAAAGTGGGGGGGACACGTCCCCACCGTCCCCCCCTAAACTGACGCCTATGCCTAAAGGTTCTAAAGGTTCTGGTACTCACACTGAGGATCTGGTCCCCCTTGCGGAGCTCCCCGCTCAGGTCTGCTGGTCCTCCAGCCAGGATGAAGGAGATGAAGATGCCTTCTCCATCCTCTCCTCCTACGATGTTGAAGCCCAGACCGGTGGTCCCTCTCTGGACGCAGACCCTCCGAGGCTCCCTGGAGTAGTCGTCCTCTCCCAGCATGCCGCGGGGGATGGGAGAGTATCGCCGTGGAGACGGAGGAGGTAGGGCTTGTGGGTAATCACACATGTAGTCCGGTTCCATGTAGGCTGCAGAGACCAGAACACGGGTCAACACCACAACCAAGGTTCTAGACCTCTGACCCACAGACCAGGACCGGGTCACCTGTTATTTGGTTACGGAGGTACAATTAGACTGTAATTAACCTGTTAACGAGGTTATCTGTTAACGAGGTGCAATTAGACTGCTATTAATCTGTACAGTCAAACCATTATTAATGTTAATGAGGTGCAATTAGATCATTATTAATGTTAACGAGGTGCAGTCAAACCATTATTAATGTTAACATGTAACGAGGTACAGTCAGATCATTATTAATGTTAACGAGGTACAATTAGACCATTATTAATGTTAACAAGGTACAGTCAGACCCATGAGGACTGCAGATTGAGTAGACTTAAAGTTTGGAGGTCAGAGCAGTTAGTATCAGAAGGTTAAGGTAACATCTCTACCATCAGAACCTGCTGTTCTGCTGGTCCTGTGATCAGAACCTCAGTGAGCAACCAAACCATCTCAGGTGTACGTACAGCTGGTCAGGTCGGGGGGGCTGTATCGGTCCACAGAGTGGATGTACTGCGAGGTGGGCGTGGCCACCTTCAGGTAGACCACCTCCCCGGTGTTCTTCAGGGCTGCCACGGCGTCTTCGTGCAGGACGTCCTCCAGAGAGACGTGGTTGACCTGCAGGTCAGAGCTGGGGTTAGAACATCATCCTGAAGGTTCTGTTCCAGTCAGCGGACCAGAAGGTCACCTACCGCCAGGATTTTATCTCCGATCTGCAGTCGTCCGTCGCGGTGCGCCGCTCCACCCTCGATGATCTTGGTGACGTAGATGCTGTTGTCTCCAGGAACATGTTGGTTTCCCACACCACCAGCTATACTAAAACCCAGACCTGGACCAGAACCGGGACAGAACTGGTAAGCACTGGAATACTGATCGTCACTGGTTCTGAACCTCCAGCAGTGAGAGTGTGCTGGAACAATTGATGGGTTCTTTACAGCAGCATCAAGGTTCAGAAGCATCTACAGTAATTAGACAACCTCTAAGACATAGACAGGTTCAAACATCTTCTGTAGAACATCCCCATAGGTTCTATTAAGGAGAGCAGCAGAAACCAAGACTTTGTAAATACCTGGAGATCTACAAGGACTCTGACATCAATATTCTGAGATCTGTGGAGGAGTTTTAGCCTTTTAGGCACCAAAGAAGTTCATCAGGAATAAAAACTAGGCAGAAGGAACGTTAAAGGAACATACAGATTCGGACTTTTCTCAGGTTCCCCGTTGTTCTTCAGATTTATAGGGTTCTCCAGAGTTACAGTTCTGTATGTAACATGTCTGTTTACCCTCTAAAAGGCGTGTTTAATGAGCATTCTCAAGGTTCTACACCATCTAGAACCTCAAGAAAATGTTTCTCAAGCTTAGACTTCTAAATTTGGAACATATTTAAATGATTTATATAATATCTCCTAAACAGGTTGTTTGTTATTTCTTTTTAGATTTGACTTAAAATGAAACAGAACAAACATATAAACCAGGAACATTCTGTTAATAACTGAACTGTTTTACCTTTAGGTCCCTTCATCAGTTTGATCTGTGTGATACGTTCACTCGGTGGGCGTCGCCTCAGGACGTAAAGTCTGACCACAGGCCCCGCCTCCTTCAGCGCCTCCACGGCGATGGAGTGAGTGACCTCACGGACGTCAACGTCATTAACGAAAACGATGCTGTCGTTCACCCTGCAGATGGAACCAGACACACTGTTGTAGTGATGTCATAGATGATGTAGTGAAGGGTTCTGATGGTTTAGGTTTAGCTAAGGGTTCTGATAGTTTAGGTTAAGGGTTCTGATGTTGTAGTTGAAGGTTCTAATAGTGTAGTTAAGGGTTCTGATGGTGTAGTTAAAGGTTCTGATGGTGTAGTTAAGGGTTCTGATGCTGTGCTTATGGGTTCTTCTAATGGCTTAGTTGAGGGTTCTGATGTTGTAGTTGAAGGTTCTGATGGTTCTGATGTACCTGAGGCGTCCATCCTGAGCAGCGGCTCCTCCAGGGATGATCTTGGTGATGAAGATGGAAGGGTCGTCTCCAATATGAGGATTATCAGTTCCTCCTGCAATGCTGAAGCCCAGACCAGAGTTTCCCTGAAACACACATTAACACACATAAATACACATTAATACACAGTAACACATACTAACACATTAATACACACATTAACACACATTAATACACACTAACACACACTAATACATACTAACACTCCACCGCACAGTTGTATTAACTGGGGTCAGTGGAAGGACCACACAGGTGTATTAGTGGACTGTACAAGTGTATTAATGGACCATACAGGTGTATTAATGGATCATATAGGTGTATTAATGAACCATGCAGGTGTATTGATGGACCATACAGGTGTATTAATGGATCATACAGGTGTATTAATGAACCATGCAGGTGTATTAATGGATCATACAGGTGTATTAATGGACTGCACAGGTGTATTTACTGGAGTCAGTGGATTGTCTTGACGTACTTGTAAAGACCACATAAATCTCTCCCCCAGTCTAATCGCCACCTTATCACGGTGGAGGGTTTGAGTGTCTCTGTGATCCTGGTGTTGTCTGGGGCATTAGTCCCTGGTAGGGTTTCCCAAGGCTACCTGGTCCTGAGGGAGGGACCAGACTAACAGTGATTCAGAAGACCCCAATGAAAGCATAAAAGGGAGAAGCTGCTAGCTCAACCAGGTTGGGGATACCAGGGCCTTCTCTGGAGCCAGGAATGGGGAGTGGGGGGAGCTCATCAGAGTATATCTAGTAGCCAAGCCTTGAAATCCTGTGGGGCTCTGTCAGGTACAGCCCAAAGAAGAAACACGGAGCCACTGCCCAGTAGACCCACCATCTGCAGGGCCGGAAATCAGGGTCATGTGCTATGTCCACCAGACAGGAGCTAGACTATCCCTGGGGATATGGAACATTACCTCACTGGTGGAGAAGGAACCTGAGCTGGTGGAGGTGGAGTGGTACCGGCTGGATATAGTTGGACTCACTTCCACGCACAGCAAGGGTTCTGGAACCAGAATCCTGGAGAGGGGTTGGACTCTCTCCTTTTCTGGAGTTGCCCAGGGTGAGTGTGGGGAAACTCAGAACCCCCAGCCGAGAACCGTTTTGTTGGAGTTCTCCCTGGTGAACTAGAGGGTCACTTCTCTGAGACTTCATGCTGCATAGGGGAAAACTCTGACTGTTGTCTGTTGTGATGCACCAACAGCAGTTCAGAGTATTCAGCCTTCTTGGAGTCTCTGGGTGGTTCCTGGAAGGAGTACCACCTGGGGACTCCATAGTTCTCCTGGGGAACTTCAATGCTCACATGGGCAATGATGGAGAAACCTGGAGGAGGTGACTGGGAGGAATGGCCTCATCTGAACCTGAGTGGTGTTTTGTTATTGGACTTCTGTGTTAGTCATAGATTGTCCATAACAAACACCATGTTGGAGCAGAAGATTCTCATAAGAGTACCTGGTACCAGAACACCTTAGGTCAAAGGTCCATGATGGACTTCATAGTCGTATCATCAGACCTGCAGCCGTATGTTTCGGACACTCAGGTGAAGAGAGAATAGAGCTGTCAACTGATCTCCACCTGGTGGTGAGTTTGATCTGATGGAAGACTGCTGGACAGACCTGGTAAACCCAAATGTGTAGTGAGGGTGAACTGGGAACATCTGGTGGAGGACCCTGTCTGTGGGGTTTTCAACTCCAACCTCCAGAAGAGTTTCTCCTGCATCCTGGGGGAGGTTGGGGACATGGAGTCTGAGTGGTCCATATTCAAAGCCTCTCTTGAGATGCTGAAGGCTCTGGATATTGTTGGACTGTCTTGGTTGACACATCTCTACAATGTGGCGAGGGAATCAGGTACAATACCTGCGGAGTGGCAGACCGGGGTGGTGGTTCCCATTTTCAAAAAGGGGGACCAGAGAGTGAGTTCCAACTACCGGGGTATCACACTTCTCAGCCTCAGTTTACTCTAGGATGGTGAAAGGGAGGCTCTGACCGATTGTAGAACCTCGGATTCAGGAGGAACAATGTGGATTCCATCCTGGTTGTGGAACAATGGATCAGATCTTTACTCTTGAGGACCTGCTGAGGGGGTCATGTGAATTCAACCTGTCAGTCAACATATGGTTAGTGGATCTGGAGAAGGTCTACGACTGTGTCCCCTGAGGACCTCTGTGGGGGTACTGAGGGAGTATGGGGTACCAGACTCTCTGATACAAACCATTCTGTCCCTGTAGAATCAAATTGAGAGCTGTGTCCACGTACTCAGGACAAAGTCAGAGATGTTTTCAGTGGGTGTTGGACTCCTCCAGGGCTTTCCCTTGTCTCTGATCCTGTTTGTGGTCTTCATGGATCTCAAAGATCAGCCGGGATGAGGAGGGTGTCTGGTTTGGGGACCTCAGGATCACATCTCTGCTTTTTGTAGATGATGTGGTTCTGTTGTTTCCTCAGACTTTCAGCAGCACTGGAGCAGTTTGCAGCTGAGTGTGAAGCGGTGGGGATGTGGATCAGCACCTCCAAGTCTGAGGTCATGGTACTCTGATGGAAACTGGTGGGTTGTTCCCTCTGGGTTGGGGGGGGGGGGGGGGGGGGGGGCGGGGGTTGATTCCCCAAACAAATGAGTTCAAGTATCTCAGGATCTTGTTCATGAGTGATGGAAAATGGAGCATGAGATGGACAGGAAGATTGTTGCAGCGTCAGCAGTAATGAAGGCGTTGTATCAAACCATCGTGGTGAAGATGGAGCTGAGCCTCAAGGAGAAGATCTCAGTTTACCATCCATCTACGTTCCAACCCTCACCTATGGTCATGAGCTCTGGGTAGTGACCCAAAGAATGAGATAATGGATACAAGCGTCTGAAATGAGCTTCCTCTGTAGGGTGTCTGGGCTCAGTCTTAGAGATAGGAGGAGAAGATCAGACATCTGGAGGGAGCTCAGAGTAGAGCTGCTGATCCTTCACCTCTGAAGGAACCAGTGGAGGTGGTTTGGACATCTGATTCAGATGGATGGATGGACTGTATCAGACTGCTGGTGTTTTGTGTGGATGTGTTGAGAACATCTGGAGGTTGTCCACTCGTTCTCCATCCATGGTCTGTCTTTGGTAAATAAAGATCTAAGTCCTGCAGGTGTTTTTGTGGAGAGTGTCAGCAGATGTGATAAACTTTAGGCTGGGCAGGTTTGGTTTCTAAAAGCAGCAGTGAGGAGCTAAAAATAAGCTGCTGATGTCAGCCGGGTGGAGTTTATTTTAGGAGACGTCCGCTTCAGAGCACAGAGTGACACGTTCTAAAAACAGCAGCAGAGTGTAGCAGAGTGCATCTGTGTGCATTCTCACCCTCTCCAAAGTGTATTTTGTGTATATTTTATGTGTGTTTTGTATATATTGTGTGTCTGTGTTGTGTATATATTGTGTAATTTGTGTTTGTGTGTGTCTCACCCTCTCCAGAGTGTATTTTGTGTGTGTTGTGTGTGTGTGTTGTGTGTCTCTTGTGTACATTTGTACCTACAGATTTTAAAGCTAGATCTGGTCTTAGGATTATTCATGTCAGTGTTCAGAGTTTAGTCTCTAAATTGGACATGATAAAGATCTGGGGCCTGTTTCATGAAGCAGGTTTAGTGAAAACTCTGAGTTTCTTAACCCTGAAATGAGGGAAACTCAGAGTTTTCCGTTTCACGAAGCGAGGTAACTTAACCCTGAGACAGAGGGGTAACTCGAGCCTGTTTCACAAAGAGGGGTAACTTAAACTCTGGGTCAGTTACCGCAGTAACAGACTCTATGACTCTAACCTGGTCACCAGCAGGTTTATCTGAGAAAACCTCCAGTTTCTCTCTGTCTCCGCCCTCTTTCAGCCACACGCTGTTTCATTTCCTCATTCATTCAGTCAGTAAGCGAGCGAGTTTTGGCGTAGAACAGCTTTTATTAACGATCCAGTGGATAAAGGAGCAGCATTACTGCACAGATCATTAAATATTCGTCGGTAGATTGTTATCAGACCGAGCATAAATGTTCTCGCATTTCCAGACAATTATCGGTTTGAGCGGTACCGTTTCGTAATCGTTTCAAGTCCATAATCTACATAAACAACCTAATCCGTCCTTACATTTACATTACCAACCAGTCATGCTCTCACATCCAGCAGATATTGTGTGTTGCTGCGGTTCTTTGCAAATGAAAGTTTTTATATGATGTCAGAGATGCAGAGTAAGACAACTGTATGGAGGACAGTCAGAAAAGTTTTCCTGGCTCTGAAACGACTTTTACCATCATTGTGGACATAAACCTGTCAGAGCATCAAGGAGGATCCACAGGATTGCAGGTGAATGATGTAGAGATCTGTTACATTCATTTTAAATCATATTCTGTTAATGACATTGTGCTGCAGCCTCAGACTGGGATCAGTCATTTTAATTTCTTTTAGGATTTCCCAGTGTGATTGGCTGCATAGATGCACACACATCCCATCACAGCTCCCTCACATCATGAACAGGAAGTCCATTCACAGCATAAATGTGCAGGTAGGCTACAGGTAGACTGACTACTGTTTCTAAATGTTAAAGACTGCATCATAGTTCTACATCTGTCATTCTCTGCACTGTCCAGATCATATGTGATGCTGCATACATCATTTCTAATGTGGAGGCCACGTGGTCTGGGTCTGTTCATGACTCCAGGATTTATGGAGAGTCTAACCTGAGCAACAGACTGCAGCGTGGTCAGCAGCATAAAGATTTTCACAATAGAATTCTCTTGTCTCCCTCCTTTAATATACTCTGATGTATCCACTATACATTACAGGAGAGTTTGATGGCCTTCTGCTGGGTGACAGGGGTTACCATGACAACCCAGGCTGATGACCTCATACCCTGACCCTGAACCAGGCCCCCAACAGAACTTCAACCGGACTCACTGCAGGACCAGAGCCCGGGTGGAGATGACCATAGGCCTGCTGAAAGCCCGTTTCCAGAGCCTACGTCTCCTCAGGGTGACCCCTGAGAGGGCCTGTGATATTACTGTGGCATGTGTTGTTCTTCATAATATTACCACTATTAGAGGAGAGCAACACCCTGCCCTACAAACTGAAGACCCAGATGATGAGCCCATCCACCTGCAGCTATCCAGGACAGCAGAGCAGTCAGAGACACCGTATGCAATAATCACTTTAGAGTTGAAGTCTCCATCATCACCACCACAGCAAATAAAGACATGATACACATTTCATTTGCTCTTCTTTATTTCCTACAAATAAAGAGATAGTTCAGTTCATGTTCCAGTAGTTAACATAATTCACCTGTAATTCATCTTAAGCTGCTGCCCCACGAGATTTCACCTAAATGAAATAACTTAATATTCTACCATTCAGACAGTTATTCCCTGTAATATTATTACGATTACAAAGGACTACATTTAAACTTACGCATTGATCCGGGCTGTTCTCCACGCCGTCTCTCTCTCTTTTGCAGCTGCAGCGGTGTTGCACTTCTTTCTAAAAACGTGTTCAAACTCGCCATATGAGCGCGTTAAAAACTTCCAGTTCAAAAACGCAGCTTTTCGCTTCCCCGTTTCCATGGTGACTCGTCGAATCGGGGTTCCATTGATGCTGTCTTTTCAGAGTTGTGGTGCACGCGCTTAACTCCGAGTGAAACTATTCCGAGTTGATTAAACCAACTCAAATCAGCCGTTGTGAAACCGAAAACTCGGAGTTTTCTATCTCAGAGTAGATCAACTCAGAGTTGAGGATTAAACTCAGAGTTTGTTAAACCTGCTTCGTGAAACAGGCCCCTGGATAGACTCAACAAATGCTGATATTGTAGTCTTATCTGAAACTTGGCTTGAACAATCTGTCCATGATGAAGATATTTACATTAAAGGATATAATGTCTTTCGAACTGATTGACAAAGAAAAGGTGGTGGAGTGGCCATATATATATTCAGCAGAACTTTGATGTTAAATTAGTGCTCTCTGAGTCAGAAAATAAAGAACTTGAACTATTAGCACCTGAAATCAAATTGTCTAGAAATCACCATATTCCTAATAGAAAGCCTCGTTTTGTTGAAAAACATAATATAAAACTATTTGAGATGCCTGCTTTTCTGCATGACTTCTACCTTTTTGATTGGGATAGAACTGCTCTTACTGATGAAGTTCAACTGGCCTGGAAATATTTCCACAAAAGCTTCTTTTGCGTATAGTGAATAAACATGCCTCTTTCCGTAAATGTAGAGTTGAAGGATGTGATAATCCTTGGTTTACAACAGACCTGTCAGATTTAATGCATGAACATAATGCTGCTTGGGCCAGGACACATAAAACAGGACTAGAAGTGGACTGGCTGAATTTTAGACAATTAAGAAATAAATTTACTTCTGTCCTTAGGAAAGCTAAATCAGAATTTTATTTTTCCAAAACAGAAAGCCTCAAAAACTTTAAGAATTTCTGGAAGACCATCAGATCTTAGTCTGCTCGCTGTAAATCAGTCAATCTTCCACCTAGTATACCTGTTTATGGTCTCAGAGTGACAGAGGAGAAACGTTGAATAAATAGTCATTTTATTTTCCTCCGGTTTTCGATATAATACTGACAGTACTACTGAAGTATCACTTACACCTGAAATAGCCAATGACAGTACTCGGGTTTTTAACTTTACTCCCTTTACCACAACAGAGGTCATGAGGGCTCTAAAAGAACTGAATCCTACAAAACCAGCTGGCTCTGATAACATGGAACCGTTCTTCCTAAAGCTGGCAGCTGAAATTATAGCTAGACCACTGTGCCACATTTTTAACCTTACTTTGACTTCAAATGAAATCCCTTTGGACTGGAGGTCTGCTCCTGTTATCTCCATCCTAAAAGGAGGTGACCTTAGTATTTTAAACAATTACAGACCGATATCTAAACTCTCTGTTCTGGCAAAGGAGCTTGAATCCCTGGTCAGTGGACAGCTAAAAGAATTTCTAGCCACCAACTCTGTTTTGTCACCATTTCAGTCAGGGTGTCACAAAAATCACAGTACTGTAACTGCTGCCATGAAGGTCATAAATGACATAGCTGAAGCCATAGGCGTCAGTTTAGGGGGACGGTGGGGACGTGTCCCCCCACTTTTTGTCAGGGGTCATTTTGTCTCCAACACATTCAAATTCTTCACATGTAAGCCGTTGTAAACCCAGTTATTTTCAGTAGTATAGAAAATTCCAACGCTCCTGAACGCACCATCCGCACTCGGCCGAGAGTTTCACAGACATGCAGCACACCTTCGTGAGGTTAAAAAAAAACAAAAAAACGCGCAGATGCTAAATTTGCGCCTGTGCCAAGTGGAAGCTTGCAGGGGCAAAATTTCGGCCCGGGAGAATTAGTACTATAACGGCCCACAGACCTCTTTACCCGCATGTACCGATAGCTCAACAACTTGAGCCTCCGCTTTTGGTGTGGTGGTTGTGAGTTCGAGTCCAGCTTGCGGCATTTGGCCGCCATTCTTTGACATTTTCTCAAAGTGCTGTGGTCTCCATCCTCCCACTTTTAAAAACAAACTGACGCCCTTGGCTGAAGCTCTTGACAAGAAGCACTGCTGTTTGTTCCTTTTATGGACTTTTCAGAGGTGTTTGACACTGTTGATCATGTTCCTTTAATCAAACGTCTCTCAGCTATAAGTCTTTCTCAACAAGCAGTTGGGTGGTTTCCAGATTATCTTCCCAGCAGAACCCAGGCTGTTCAGAAGGAGGGCTTTTCCTCTCAAGTATTGCAAGTGAGAAAGGGCGTCCCTCAAGGTTCTGTGCTGGGTCCATTATTATTCACTATTTACATAAATAATCCTAGTCAGAATATTCCAAACTCAGCTTTTCATTTCTATGCTGATGACACCGTCTTATATTATGTCATACTGAGCAGCACCCACTCCTGCTGAGGCCTTTCAGGATTTACAACTTGTGTTTGATAGTCTACAGGAACAACTTTGTCATCTGCAACTTGTTTTAAATGCAGAAAAAACAAAACGTGTGTTCTTTACTAATTCAAAAACTGCCTGATCAGCACTGTCCGGAAACATTTTTACAAGAAATGGTCAACAAATAGAGTTGGTGTCTACTTTTAAATATCTAGGATTTTTAATTGACGACCGTTTGTCTTTTAAGGAGCACATTCAGTATATGGTAAAAAAAAAAAAAGAATCTCTTATTAGGATTTTATTACAGAAACAATACTTGCTTTTCCATTTGTGTGAAACAGAAATTGGTAGAAACAACCTTTTTGCCTGTTATTGACTATGGAGATGTGTTGTATCTGAAGGCTTCTGCTAGCTGTCTTAGCATGCTGGATCGTGTGTACCATGGGGTGCTGAGATTTATATTCAGATATGGTCCCCTTACTCAACATTGTGAGCTCTATTCTAAAGTAAACTGGATGTCTTGAAGTGCACGACGTCTCAGTCCCTGGTATGTGTTTATTTACAGAACCATTCTGGGTATTGTTCCTTCCTGTTTGTCTTGTCTTTTAACAAGGAAAAACAGAAGTCCAATCTCCCATCTATGGATATTCTGCAGTTTGTTGTCCCCAAAGTAAGATCTGAGCTGGACCAGAAAGCATTTAGGTTTTCTGCACCTGATGAATTTTATCTGTTGTTTACTGTTTTTAATGTGACCATGCTGCTGCCCTCTTGGCCAGGTCTCCCTTGTAAAGGAGATCTCTGATCTCAATGGGACTAACCTGGTTCAGTAAATGCTAAATAAATTTTTTCTCACCCTCTCCAGAGTGTATTTTGTGTCTGTTTGGTGTATATATTGTATATTTTTTGTGTCTGTTGTGTATATTTTGTGTATGTTGTGTGTCTCACCCTCTCCAGAGTGATCTCTTCATACTCCAGCTCTCCCTCGGATCCGTTCATCTGTAAAAACACGAAGGGTTAAACTCACATCCCAGCATCTCTCTGCTCGTCACCACGGAAACTCCATGGTAACAGGTGTTGAGCCCTCAAGGGGCCAGTTGCCATGGCAACTGCAGCCGTAGCCATGGCGACCACCTCTCATCATCTCCTCCACATATTCATCGGGGCTACAGGACAGCTATTACGTCACTTCCTGTGGAGAAGATGATGATGATGGTTTCAGAACTGAAGGGAAGAAAGTTGGAATCTGGACAACTTTGATTCAAAGTAGAAATATAAGTAAAACATCTGGAGACGTTAACGTGTCTGAGAGTTTACAAGTTATAATCTGGAGAACCTGGAATCTAAATCTAAATAAAATTAAAACATGTTAAAGTCTCTGAGAGTATAAAGTTTGAATCTGGCCAACTTTTATTGAAATAAAATATAAATAATCTAAAACATCTGGAGATGGTCTGAACCCATCCACATTCTGCATTAACCCTAAAACCAGCTCTGGTTTCTGAAACCCTCCAGACTCCACTGAGCAGACAGAACCTGTCCAACACAAAGTCTCCTCAGATTCTCCTACGGGCCTTGGACACATCGTCTGACCTGCAGGTCCAAGAAATAAACCAAATCTGAGTTTAAAACATAACCCTCAGTCTGAAGGACCAGCAGCTGCTCAGAACATCAAACCATGAAGGTAGAAGTTCTGCTCAGCACCTTCTGAACTGAACCAGGTGGACGCCAAACAGATTAAATAAATCAAGGTTTCCATGGAGACCTTCAGTCTAGTTGTCCAGCTGCTCTTCTAAGAGTTCTTCTTGATCTTCTGACAGGT
Source organism: Acanthochromis polyacanthus (assembly GCF_021347895.1). Taxonomy (NCBI): domain Eukaryota; kingdom Metazoa; phylum Chordata; class Actinopteri; family Pomacentridae; genus Acanthochromis; species Acanthochromis polyacanthus. The sequence continues at coordinate 558,728 of NC_067135.1, read as the reverse complement.
AGTTTATGAAGCTCTGGTTCAGACGTTTCTGCTGTTGTGGATCCTGAAACTTCAACAGGGAGCGTTCTCTTGTAACTCATGGAGTTCCTCAAGGCTCCGTCTTGGAATCCAGCTGCAGATCTTCTCCAAGGTTTAGTTCCAACAGCTGGTCACAAACACCACATCTATTTTTGAGGAGCAGCTGAAGAAGTCAAGGTGTGGATCAGGAACTCAGCTGTAATGGTTAACGGCTGATGTTCCTCAGAGCTGATGTTCTCTAAGGAACGTTCTACTGATGGGACAGAAGAACTTTCTGGACAAAAACCAACCTTTTAGAGATCACATGTCAGCACTTCTTTGGTTCACGGTTCTTCAGGTCCATCTGTTCTTCAGGTCCATGAGTTCTTCAGGTCCATCTGTTCTTCAGGTCCATGAGTTCTTCAGGTCCATGTGTTCTTCAGGTCCATGAGTTCTTCAGGTCCATGTGTTCTTCAGGTCCATCTGTTCTTCAGGTCCATGTGTTCTTCAGGTCCATGAGTTCTTCAGGACGTTGGGTTCTTCAAGTCCATGTTCTGATGTTCTGGTTAGAATTTATTCAGTCATCTGTGATATCCATCAAGTCTTTTCTTGAAATCATTCTGTTCTTTATGTAGTTTAGTGTATTTTAACATCTTCAGTATTTTATCATTTCAGACATTTTCTGCTCTTTGAGTCAGTTTGAATTCATTTAGAACGTTAGTACACCGTCATCCCACACATCTGGAGAGTCTCTTTAATCACCTGTCTGTCTCTCTGTCTGTCTGTCTGTCTGTCTGTCTTTCTCTCTACCTCTCTCTGTCTCTCTCTCTCTCTCTGTCTATGTGAGCAGCAGCTCCAGTAGTTATATAGCAGGGAGGTCTACTGAGAGTTGGAGAATAATTAAAGCTCTTTGTCTCCCAGGACTCTGAGTCTGTCTCCAGCACTGTTGGAGAACAGAACAGGACCACCAGGTTCTACGTGATGTTCTCCACAGCAGCAGACAGGAACAGAACATTTGATTGAAATATATCCACACTGAAATACACGCAGAGACCAGACAGGAAGTGGATCCTCTGACCAACGTTCAACCCTCGGAAGGTCTCATTTAACTCACTGTAGATCATTTTGAAGTCCTGCAGCTCTGTGGAATCAGAACACCATGAAGATGGAGAGAGAACTCAGAACATCTTCTGTCAGGAGGACTCAGAATGATGGAAACCAGAAAAAAGAACCATTTATTTGATTATTTATTTTACTAAAACACTAAAACATGGAACCACCATGTTTCTCCTTAGATGTTAAACCTGAACTAACGGTGTCTCCTCAGACTTCTGTGGAGGTTCAGTCATCCAGATCCTGGTGATGGACCTGGATGACATTTCTAGAAACGTCTTCCAGAATCTCCTGTTGGTTTCTCCTGAAGTTCCTATCATCTCCTCATACTGTAGATGTTTTTCTGTCTCCAGATGTTTCCTCTCTACTCTGCTCATCGTCTGTAGAATATGTTCCACCATGCTGGATGGATCTCCATCTACTAGAAGATGTTCCACCATGCTGGATGGATCTCCAACTACTAGAAGATGTTCCACCATGCTGGATGGATCTCCATCTACTAGAAGATGTTCCACCATGCTGGATGGATCTCCAACTACTAGAAGATGTTCCACCATGCTGGATGGATCTCCATCTACTAGAAGATGTTCCACCATGCTGGATGGATCTCCATCTACTAGAAGATGTTCCACCATGCTGGATGGATCTCCATCTACTAGAAGATGTTCCACCATGCTGGATGGATCTCCAACTACTAGAAGATGTTCCACCATGCTGGATGGATCTCCAACTACTAGAAGATGTTCCACCATGCTGGATGGATCTCCATCTACTAGAAGGTGTTCCACCATGCTCAATGGATCTCCAACTACTAGAAGATGTTCCACCATGCTGGATGGATCTCCATCTACTAGAAGATGTTCCACCATGCTGGATGGATCTCCATCTACTAGAAGATGTTCCACCATGCTGGATGGATCTCCAACTACTAGAAGATGTTCCACCATGCTGGATGGATCTCCAACTACTAGAAGATGTTCCACCATGCTGGATGGATCTCCAACTACTAGAAGATGTTCCACCATGCTGGATGGATCTCCAACTACTAGAAGATGTTCCACCATGCTGGATGGATCTCCATCTACTGGAAGATGTTCCACCATGCTGGATGGATCTCCATCTACTAGAAGATGTTCCACCATGCTGGATGGATCTCCATCTACTAGAAGATGTTCCACCATGCTGGATGGATCTCCAACTACTAGAAGATTTTCCACCATGCTGGATGGATCTCCAATTACTAGAAGATGTTCTTCCATGCTGATCTCCAACACCCTGCTCCTCTTTTCACCATTTCTGCTGCATTTATTTTATTGGTTTTCTTCTCAGTCTCTCTGAGGAACCACTGCCTGAAGTTCAACCTGAACTCCAAACACATAGAATAAAAAGCTTTTCATGAATTTTTATCATTTAAAGTCAGGTTTGGTTTCTTTTCTCGAGGGAACATCACAGATGGTGTGTTCAAGGACAGTCAGAAGGTTGAAAAGTTGATCATTCTATCTATCTTCTGACTGAGTTCAGAGGGTTAAAGGCTGTAAAATAACACGAACATTGAACAATCTTCTAAAATAGAAATCACAGAACCTTCACTCTGGTTTTATTTTATAACTCTTTTTAAACCATCTTGTCTCTAAGTTGCTTCTCTCTTCAGTTTACGCTACAAATCATCTGTTTCAAGTTCAGGAAAAGATGAATGTTTGGTTCAATGACACAGCAGCTTCTAAGATCTCCTTCACAAGAACATCTCTGAGGAACATCTTCCTCTTCATAAAAATAATCAGTTAGACATTAGTCTGTGAAGACACGACATATGGTAGGGGGTTAAAGGCTGGAGGTACAGGTCCATCTAAGGTCCAACAAGATGTTCTACAGCTGAACTAAAGGATGTTCTACAGCTGAACTAAAGGACGTTCTACAGCTGAAGTAAAGGATGTTCCACAGCTGAGCAGGTCACAGTGAAGTCACTATCTATGGATAAGTTGTGTTTATTTTGGACTTTATGTCCATGATTAAGGTTCCATCAACAGTCAGAACCTCCAGATACATCACCAGCTCTGACTGGAAGAAGACAAAGGAACCAACACCTGGAATCTCTGATCACCTCAGTCCCACCACAGGTTGAGGAGGCTGCTTCATGAGATCTACTCTGAGGTCTACGTTCTCCTCTATGTCATGTTCCTGTAGCTGCAGATGTTCTCCTGCTTCGCCACATGAACATAAGTCATTATCAACCGTCTGACCCAAAACCAGGTTTAAAACACGTCATCTTCAAAAAATGAGAAATAATCAGAAACTGTAAAAGAACACAAAATTATCAACTTTTTGACAGTCCTTGAACACACCATTTATGACGTTCCCTCAAGAAAATGAACCAAATCTGAGTTAGAAGTTTGGAGATTCTATAAAATCCAAAACTTTCCTCCTGGTTCTGGTTCTCAAGGACCAACTCCGATTCAGAGAGTTTCAGGTTGAACTGCAGGAAGTGTTTCCTCAGAAAGACTGAGAGGGAAACCAGTGAAACACCTCAAGATGTTCTGGTTCCACAGAGATGGAGGACTTCATGATCCACAGTGGGTTAATCTGATCCACAGTGGTTTATAGTGATCCACGATGGTTTATAATGATCCACGGTGGGTTATAGTGATCCACAGTGGGTTATAATGATCCACGGTGGGTTATAGTGATCCACGGTGGGTTAAAGTGATCCACAGTGTGTTATAGTGATCCGATCTGATGGAAGATGGAGTTCATTAAAGGCTTTACTCAGCCTCCGGTCTCTGTGGAACATCTGGAGCTGAACCAGATGTTTCCACCTTTCAAACATCACTAACAACCAAGTTCTGGTTTCTCAGGGAGGTCACCACCCTTAGCCTGCTTCAGGCTCCGCCCCCTCCTCCAAGGAGCCAATCACAGGCTAACAAGCAGTAAGACGAGGCCAATGAGAGTGTCTCTACCATCCCCCTGGACCCGTGGACAGACAACACAGAAGACAAGAAAAAGGAGTCAAAAGACAACAGCAGAGGGAATGAAAACAAGAAATACAAGAAAAAAACAAGAAAAATGAGACAGAAGCAAGAACTAACAACAGCAAGACAGAGAAGAAGCCGGAGTCACACAGAGACCCAGAGACAGAAAACCTCCAACACGAAGATGTGAAACACTCGGACCACAAACAACCCAGAAACATCCCAGAAACATTCCAGAAACATCCCAGGTTTCCCAGCAGCAGCAGCCCAGGCTCCACCCCCTCCTCATGGACCAATCGCAGCCTAACGAGCCCTATAAACCAGCAGTCCAAGCTCCGCCCCCTCCTCATGGACCAATCCAAGCCTAATGAGCCCTATAAACCAGCAGTCCAAGCTCCACCCCCTCCTCATGGACCAATCGCAGCCTAACGAGCCCTATAAAGCAGCAGCCCAGGCTCCGCCCCTTCCTCATGGATCAATCCCAGCCTAATGAGCCCGATAAACCAGCAGCCCAGGCTCCGCCCCCTCCTCATGGACCAATCCCAGCCTAATGAGCCCTGTAAAGCAGCTCTTACCATCATCCTCTGCCGCTGCCTCTTGGCTCTCCTCACGTTGTTGATGAATCTGCGGCCCATCTTCTTGGCGTACCACACCGACACAAACATCCCTGGAGCTCTGCAGCGTTACATAAAGGCCCCGACCATGAATAATTCATCAACACACGCTGCTCGTTAAGCTCGTTAGCTGCCGCGACAACCTAACGACCAGCACACGCATGACGGATGGCTGGAAGACACACGGACCAACACGGACGACCTGATGAAGGAGAGAAATGTGAAAAGATGTGGACATCCGTCATCCCTCCTTCCTCCTCCGCTCGATCGTCCAAACACCCCTCTCTCTCTCTCTACACGCTCCACTGCTCTCTCTCTCCAATACATGTCTATGTCGCTCAACCACTCCTCCCTCTAGGAAGGAATCCCCTCCCCCCTGTGATGTCACTGCTGAGGGGGGAGGGGGAGAGAGGTAGAAAGAGCGAGGTAGAGAGAGAGGGAGATAGAGAGGGAGAGAAAGAGAGATAGAGAGATAGAGAGATAGAGAGAGAGAGAGGGAGACAGAGAGAGAGAGGGAGAGAGTGTTGCTATGGTTACACTCCCTCCCCATCTCATGACCCTCCTCACCGTTGCTATGGCAACAGCCAGCCAAAACAGCAATGAGAATCCATCACATTCAGATAGAGTTCAGCCCACACTGTGTAATAGTGTGTAATAGTGTGTTGTAGTGTGTTGTAGTGTGTGATAGTGTGTTATTGTGTGTAATAGTATGTAATAGTGTGTAATAGTGCGTTGTAGTGTGTAATAGTGTGTTATTGTGTGTAATAGTATGGAATAGTGTGTAATAGTGCGTTGTAGTGTGTTATAGTGTGTTATAGTGTGTAATAGTATGTAATAGTGTGTAATAGTGTGTTATTGTGTGTAATAGTATGTAATAGTGTGTAATAGTGTGTAATAGTGTGTTATTGTGTGTAATAGTATGTAATAGTGTGTAATAGGGTGTTATTGTGTGTAATAGTATGTAATAGTGTGTTATAGTGTGTAATAGTGTGTAATAGTGTGTTATTGTGTGTAATAGTGTGTAATAGTGTGTTGTAGTGTGTAATAGTGTGTTATTGTGTGTAATAGTATGTAATAGTGCGTTGTAGTGTGTTATAGTGTGTTATAGTGTGTAATAGTATGTAATAGTGTGTAATAGTGTGTTATAGTGTGTAATAGTGTGTTATAGTGTGCTATAGTGTGTTGTAGTGTGTAATAGTGTGTAATAGTGTGTTATTGTGTGTAATAGTGTGTAATAGTGTGTTATTGTGTGTAATAGTGTGTAATAGTGTGTTATTGTGTGTAATAGTATGTAATAGTGCGTTGTAGTGTGTTATAGTGTGTAATAGTGTGCAATAGTGCGTTGTAGTGTGTTATAGTGTGTTATAGTGTGTAATAGTATGTAATAGTGTGTAATAGTGTGTTATTGTGTGTAATAGTATGTAATAGTGTGTAATAGTGTGTAATAGTGTGTTATTGTGTGTAATAGTATGTAATAGTGTGTAATAGTGTGTAATAGTGTGTTATTGTGTGTAATAGTATGTAATAGTGTGTAATAGGGTGTTATTGTGTGTAATAGTATGTAATAGTGTGTAATAGTGTGTTATAGTGTGTAATAGTGTGTAATAGTGTGTTATTGTGTGTAATAGTGTGTAATAGTGTGTTGTAGTGTGTAATAGTGTGTTATTGTGTGTAATAGTATGTAATAGTGCGTTGTAGTGTGTTATAGTGTGTAATAGTGTGTAATAGTGTGTTATAGTGTGTAATAGTGTGTTATAGTGTGCTATAGTGTGTTGTAGTGTGTAATAGTGTGTAATAGTGTGTTATTGTGTGTAATAGTGTGTAATAGTGTGTTATTGTGTGTAATAGTATGTAATAGTGCGTTGTAGTGTGTTATAGTGTGTAATAGTGTGCAATAGTGCGTTGTAGTGTGTTATAGTGTGTTATAGTGTGTAATAGTATGTAATAGTGTGTAATAGTGTGTTATAGTGTGTAATAGTGTGTTATAGTGTGTTATAGTGTGTAATAGTATGTAATAGTGCGTTGTAGTGTGTTATATATATATATAGTGTGTAGTGTGAATCTTTAGAATTCTTCACTCCTATATGTCTCTCTGAACTCATTTCAACAGTTTCTACATCCAAACCATCAACATGTCTTTTAGATCCTATCCCAACTAGACTCTTCAAGGAGATTTTACCTTTAATTAATTCTTCAATGTTAGATCTGATTAATCTCTCTCTAGTAACAGGCTATGTACCACAGGCTTTTAAGGTTGCTGTCATCAAACCTTTGCTTAAAAAGCCCACTTTAGATCCAGATGTGTTAGCTAACTATAGACCGATATCCAACCTACCATTTCTCTCTAAAATTCTGGAAAGAACAGTTGCAAATCAATTATGTGAACACTTAGGAATAATTTGTTTGAAATGTTTCAGTCAGGCTTCAGAGTGCATCATAGCACAGAAACAGCTCTAGTGAAAGTTACTAATGACCTTCTCATAGCATCAGATAATGGACTAGTCTCTATACTTGTTTTGTTAGATCTTAGTGCAGCGTTTGACACAATCGACCACAACATTTTATTACAGCGTCTAGAACATTCAATTGGCATTAAAGGGACAGCACTGGACTGGTTTAAATCCTACTTATCAGATAGGTTCCAGTTTGTGCATGTCAACAATAACTCTTCTGAGCATACTAAAGTTAATCATGGAGTTCCTCAGGGTTCTGTCTTAGGACCGATACTTTTCACATTATACATGCTTCCTTTAGGCAATATTATTAGGAAGCATTATATTAACTTCCATTGTTATGCAGATGACACACAACTGTATTTATCTATGAAGCCAGATGAAACTGATCAGTTAGCTAGACTGCAAGATTGTCTTAAGGACATTAAAACCTGGATGACTTTTAACTTCCTACTGCTAAATTCAGACAAAACTGAAGTCATTGTATTTGGCCCCAAACATCTTAGAAACTCGCTTTCAAAGCAAATAGTTACTCTGGACGGCATCACATTGGCCTCCAGTACTACTGTGAGGAATCTTGGAGTTATTTTTGACCAGGACATGTCCTTTAACTCACACATAAAGCAAGTCTGTAGGACTTCCTTTTTTCACCTGCGTAATATTGTAAAAATCAGGAACATTCTGTCTCAGAGTGATGCAGAAAAACTAGTTCATGCTTTTGTTACTTCCAGGCTTGACTTTTGCAATTCCTTATTATCGGGTTGTCCAAATAGCTCTCTCAAACATCTACAGTTGATCCAAAACGCTGCTGCCAGAGTACTGACAGGAGTTAGCAAAAGAGATCATATTTCCCCTATACTTGCTTCTCTTCACTGGCTTCCTGTTAAATCCAGAATAGAATTTAAAATCCTTCTTCTGACATATAAAGCTCTTAATAACCAATCTCCATCATATCTTAAAGATCTGATAGTACCTTATTATCCTAGTAGAACTCTTCGCTCTCAAGCTGCAGGCTTACTTGTTGTTCCTAGAATTTCTAAAAGTAGAATGGGAGGCAGAGCCTTCAGTTATCAGCTCCTCTCCTGTGGAACCTGCTCCCAGTTTGGGTTCGGGAGGCAGACACCCTCTCTTTTTTTAAGACCAGGCTTAAAACGTTCCTTTTTGACAAATCTTATAGTTGGGGCTGACTGGGTGACCCACAGGGGTTCGGCTTGTGTCTTCATTGCACAGCTGACTCCCTCTTGGACGTCCCTTCGTTCTGCCTCTAGTCATGCTGCTATAGGCCTATAGGCTGCTGGGGGACTTTTCTTGACGCACTGAGCCCTTCTCTATCTACCTTTACATTTAATATGTATACCATTATTGCAGTACATTCACTCTGTTTGCCCCTGTGCTATTTCTCCGAGTGTCCCTGGTCCCAGAGCTGGATGCTTCAGATCTGTGGTTGATGTTCCACCAGCTGGTCCAGTCTCCATCATGTCCACTGTGGGATGCTGCCGCTGACCTTCCTCCAGCCCTCTGCTTCCAACTCCCTTTTTCCACCAGTCAACTCTGCATCGCCTTCACTATACTGTTATGCTAACTTACATACTGTTTGAATTTTACTGCTAGCTATATATGGAGTATGTTTAATGTCAGAGCCGTACATCATCAGAGTAAACTATGAGTCAGTTTTCAATGTTAGCTTATACTTTGTCTGTGTCACATATCCTGTCATGCATGTATCCAAATGTGTGTTGTGTTTTCTTGCTTTCCCACCCCTCCCTCTTCTCCCATCCCTCCCCCTTGCCCTCTTCTGTCCTTCTCAACCCCCCCGGCCAGCAGGCAGATGGGTCCCCCCTATATAGAGCCGGGTTCTGCTCGAGGTTTCTTCCCTGTTAAAAGGGTGTTTTCCTGCCACTGTCACCTTTGGGCTTGCTCTGGGGGTCAGGCATATGGGTTCTGTAAAGCGTCTTGAGACGAGTTGACTGTAATTGATGCTATATAAATAAAATTGAATTGAATTGAATTGAATTATAGTGTGTTATAGTGTGTAATAGTGCGTTGTAGTGTGTTATAGTGTGTAATAGTGTGTAATACTGTGTAATAGTGTGTTATTGTGTGTAATAGTATGTAATAGTGTGTTGTAGTGTGTAATAGTGTGTTATTGTGTGTAATAGTGTGTTATAGTGTGTTATTGTGTGTAATAGTGTGTAATAGTATGTAATAGTGTGTTATAGTGTGTTATTGTGTGTAATAGTGTGTTGTAGTGTGTTATTGTGTTTTATAGTGTGTAATAGTGTGTTATAGTGTGCAATAGTGTGTTATAGTGTGTTATTGTGTGTAATAGTGTGTTATAGTGTGTAATAGTGTGTAATAGTGTGTTATAGTGTGTAATAGTGTGTAATAGTATGTAATAGTGTGTAATAGTGTGTCATAGTGTGTTATAGTGTGTTATAGTGTGTAATAGTATGTAATAGTGTGTAATAGTGTGTCATAGTGTGTTATAGTGTGTTATAGTGTGTTGTAGTGTGTCATAGTGTGTTATAGTGTGTTATAGTGTGCCATAGTGTGTAATAGTGTGCCATAGTGTGTAATAGTGTGTTATAGTGTGCCATAGTGTGTAATAGTGTGTTATAGTGTGTAATAGTGTGTAATAGTGTGTTATAGTGTGTAATAGTGTGTAATAGTATGTAATAGTGTGTAATAGTGTGTCATAGTGTGTTATAGTGTGTTATAGTGTGTAATAGTATGTAATAGTGTGTAATAGTGTGTCATAGTGTGTTATAGTGTGTTATAGTGTGCCATAGTGTGTAATAGTATGTAATAGTGTGTAATAGTGTGTTGTAGTGTGTTATTGTGTGTTATAGTGTGTAATAGTGTGTTATAGTGTGTAATAGTGTGTTATAGTGTGTTATAGTGTGTAATAGTGTGTAATACTGTGTAATAGTGTGTTATTGTGTGTAATAGTGTGTTATAGTGTGTTATTGTGTGTAATAGTGTGTAATAGTATGTAATAGTGTGTTATAGTGTGTTATTGTGTGTAATAGTGTGTTGTAGTGTGTTATTGTGTGTAATAGTGTGTTGTAGTGTGTTATTGTGTGTTATAGTGTGTAATAGTGTGTTATAGTGTGCAATAGTGTGTTATAGTGTGTAATAGTGTGTAATAGTGTGTTATAGTGTGTTATTGTGTGTAATAGTGTGTTGTAGTGTGTTATTGTGTGTAATAGTGTGTTATAGTGTGTAATAGTGTGTAATAGTGTGTTATAGTGTGTAATAGTGTGTAATAGTATGTAATAGTGTGTAATAGTGTGTCATAGTGTGTTATAGTGTGTTATAGTGTGTAATAGTATGTAATAGTGTGTAATAGTGTGTCATAGTGTGTTATAGTGTGTTATAGTGTGCCATAGTGTGTAATAGTGTGTCATAGTGTGTAATAGTGTGTTATAGTGTGCCATAGTGTGTAATAGTGTGTTATAGTGTGTAATAGTGTGTAATAGTGTGTTATAGTGTGTAATAGTGTGTAATAGTATGTAATAGTGTGTAATAGTGTGTCATAGTGTGTTATAGTGTGTTATAGTGTGTAATAGTATGTAATAGTGTGTAATAGTGTGTCATAGTGTGTTATAGTGTGTTATAGTGTGCCATAGTGTGTAATAGTATGTAATAGTGTGTAATAGTGTGTTGTAGTGTGTTATTGTGTGTTATAGTGTGTAATAGTGTGTTATAGTGTGTAATAGTGTGTAATAGTGTGTTATAGTGTGTAATAGTGTGTAATAGTATGTAATAGTGTGTAATAGTGTGTCATAGTGTGTTATAGTGTGTTGTAGTGTGTTGTAGTGTGCCATAGTGTGTAATAGTGTGTTATAGTGTGCCATAGTGTGTAATAGTTTGTTATAGTGTGTAATAGTGTGCCATAGTGTGTAATAGTGTGTTATAGTGTGCCATAGTGTGTAATAGTGTGTTATAGTGTGTTATAGTGTGCCATAGTGTGTTATAGTGTGTTATAGTGTCTTACAGTGTGCCATAGTGTGTAATAGTGTGCTATTGTTAGTTAGTAGTTGTTATTACTAGCTTAATAGTTTAATAAATTTAGATAAAAATCTTTTTTTCCTCCACAGTGTTGCTTCATTTTAGTTGCTAACTTGTACAGGTTCCAGCTATGGAACTTTAATTAACGACATTCAGTTTAGAACCTTGCTGAAGCTCTTCTTCACAACAACGGAAGTTTTTTCATGTTCTACAGTATTCCATTAACCAGAGGAAGTCATAATTCTGCAGAACATACAAACCCCTTCCATCAGAAAGTTCTTCTCTTCACAGAACTAGGGTGGATCCACATCAAGGGCTCTGAGATCTGCTTGAGAACTATGTATGCTTCATGAAGGAGTCCTAGAACCATGAAGAACCTCCTCATGGACTTCTAGAACCTACTCACAGGGACATAAAGCATCTTGAACCTTTCCATTTAAGAACACAAAGAACTTCTTTAGGATCTTCTCAGACCTCTTTACAAACATGTACCTCTAAACCTACAGAACCTCACTGAAGACCTTTCAGAGCTGGAACCAGACCAGAGATCCAACCTGACAGACCACCAGAACCTTCTCATATTCAACTTACAACTTTCTCATGGATGTCAAACACTCCCTGAAGAACTGACAGCAAACAGAGACAGGCTGGAGATCACAAGAACTAGAAAAACACACTCACATAAAAACACACATATATAACATATAGACACACATATAACATATGAACACATGTATATAATATATATGTCACAGTAGAGATGGCAATTCAGTAGAACTGGCAATTCTCCTAGTAGAGATGCCAATCACAATCTCTACTAGGAGAATTGCCAATTCTACTGAATTGCCATCTCTACTGTGACATATATATAAACACACACACATAATATATACAGTGCCTATCATCAGTCTTCACCCCCTTTGATGTTTTACCCTTTTATTGCTTTCATAAATCAATCATGGTCAATAAAATTTAGCTTTTTTAACAAAAAAATATTGGAAAAATCTCTTTAATGTCAAAGTGAAAACAGATTTCTATAAAGTAATGTTAATGAAAGAAAATAATATAAATGAAAATAATTGTTTGCATAATTATTCCCCCCCTTCAAGTCAGTATTTAGTAGATCACCTTTGGCTGCAATCACAGCAGTGAGTCTGTGTGGATAGGTCTCAGTCAGTCTGCACATCTGACCACTGCAATTTTGCTCCATTCTTCTTTGCAAAACTGCTCAAGCTCTGTCAGGTTGTGTGGGTATCGGGCATGAACAGCCCTTTTCAAGTCCAACCACAAATTCTCTATAGGATTGAGGTCTGGGCTTTGACTCGGCCACTCCAGAACATTTACCTGGTTCTTTTTTAACCATTCCTGTGTAGCTTTTGCAGTATGTTTTGGATCATTGTCTTGCTGGAAAATAAATCTTCTCCCAAGACGTAGTTCTCTTGCAGACTGAAAAAGATTGTCCCCCAGGATTTCAGTGTATTTTGCAGCATTCATTCTGCCCTCTATCTTTACAAGCCTTCCAGGTCCAGTTGCTGAGAAACATCCCCACAGCATGATGCTGCCACCACCATGCTTCACAGTGGGGATGGTGTGTTTTTGGGGATGTCCAGTGTTTGGTTTCCTCCAAACATGACGTCTTGTCTGATGGCCAAAAAGCTCAATTTTGGTCTCATCAGACCAAAGAATCTTCTTCCACTTGACCATGGAGTCTTCCACGTGCTTTTTGGCAAACTCTAGTCCAGATCTAATATGACTTTTCTTCAACAGTGGCTTTCTCATTGCCACTCTCCCATAAAGCTTTGACCGGTGAAGAACCCGGGCAGCAGTTGCTACATGCACAGTCTCTCCCATCTCAGCAGCTGAAGCTTGTAACTCCTTCAGAGTAGTTGTAGGGGTCTTGGTGGCTTCTCTCACTAGTCTCCTACTTGTAGGTCACTCAGTTTACGAGGGCGGCCTGATCTAGGCAGATTCACACAAGTGCCATATTCCTTCCATTTCTTGATAATTGATTTCACTGAACTCTGGGGGATGTTCAGTGCCTTGGAAATGTTTTTGTAACCATCCCCTGAATTGTACTTCTCAATAACCCTTTCCCTGAGTTGCTTAGAGTGTTCTTCTGTCTTCATGGTGTAATGGTAGCCAGGAATACTGATCAACCACTCTCTGGACCCTTCAGACAGCTGTTTTACAACTCAATCACTTGAAACACACCCACACCACTCAGGTGATCTTCATTTCACTAATTGTGAGACTATTGGCAACAATCTGATGGACCTCTATTGAATTAGAGCATTAAATTAAAAAGGGGGTGAATAATTATGCAAACAATTATTTTCATTTATATAATTTTCTTTCATTAACATTATTTTATAGAAATCTGTTTTCACTTTGACATTAAAGAGTTTTTTCCAATAATTTTTTTTTGTTAAAAAAGCCATATTTTATTGACCATGATTGATTTATGAAAGCAATAAAAGGGTGAAACATCAAAGGGGGTGAATACTTATGATAGGCACTGTAAATACACACATATGTATATATTACATAAAAATGCACATATATATAATACAAACGCACACATACATATATAAAATACACACATATAATATATAAACACACATATATGATCTCAGACTGTGTTCTGCTGCCTCCTGCTGGTCAGATAGAGAAGTGCGTCTGGATTCTGGTTCTTTTAATCTTTAGAAACGTCTCCGTTACTGAGATTCAGTTTCATAGAAGTTAAAATATTTCCGCTCAACACAACTTTTAAGACCAGAAAAACAAACTGAAGCACATCCAGTCCTAAAGGCCTTCTCTAGGACCCTTAGAACCTCCCTCATGACCAATCAGATGCTCTCAAGGACCCTTACAACCTCCACAAACCTCCTCAGACCTTTATCAGGACCCTTTAAACTTCCTCAGACCTTTATAAGGACCCTTTAGACCTACTCAGACCTTCCCAGTGTCTGTTAAAGGCGTTCCCTAGGAAACAGGTTCATACTGGGAGGTGCAGTTCCCTGAGCAGTGTGTGTGTTTGTACGTACGGTGAGCGCGGCGGGATGTGTGTATCCGTCCAGGTGTGCGTGGCTCAGCTCGGTGCTGCGTCCGTGGGTCATGTGACCGGGGCTGGGGTCGACAGGCGGAGTCTCATCGTCTTGGTAACGATACTTCTGCAGAGACACAGATTGACACGCTGTTAGCATTAGCTGGTAGCATTAGCTGTTAACCAAAGTTGTTAAATCAATCCACTGGACTTAAGAAAGTTCCTTGAAGACGTTTCACCTCTCATCCAAGAGGCTTCTTCAGTTCTGGTGGTGGTTGGTGTTGCCTCAGCTTTTAAACCTCTGTGAGGTGTGTCCAGGGCTATTATTCCAATGACCGATACCAAAACTCATCTGACTACTCAACGATGGTCGTTGTGAGTATCGGTGGGGGTCGTTGAAATGCACAGATGTCACTGAGCCCTCGTGTGCTAATAGTGGTCATGAGCATGAGTCTGCTGAGTCGTTCTTTTGGGGAGTTTTGAAAGGACCTGATTGTAAAATGGTGAAAGATGATGTTTTATTTGGCTTAAAAAAGACAGGGATCTGCTGTTTGTTGAAAATCCTCCTCAGTTTTTCAGACACACCAGACACATATGGGATCAAAGTGTTTAGCAAGATGTCTGTGTAGGTTCTCATTCATCCAGGTCATGGTTATCCAAAGTAGTTTAAATCAATCCACTGAACTTTAAGAAAGTTCCTTGAAGACGTTTCACCTCTCATCCAAGAGGCTTCTTCAGTTCTGGTGGTGGTTGGGGTTGCCTCAGCTATTAAACCTTTGTGAGGTTTCACACTCTAAAAAAATAATGATGACTTGGATGAATGAGAACCTACACAGACATCTTGCTAAACACTGTGGGAGGAACACCCTCAGCGTAGTGCAGGAGTATGAAAGGACAGCGAGGAAAATTGCAGACTATAGAAACCAGTTACGATTTAACTTGAGATGCCGCCAAAACAACCTCATAACATCCAGCCTGCGACTAAGATCCACAGTGAGGGGAAGAAAACTAACTAACTAAAAACTGACCCTAACCCTAACAGTAGTGTGTGTTACTGTGTGTGTGTTCTATAACAGTAGTGTGTGTTACTGTGGGTCACCAGACCTAACCAGGATAATCCCCAAACCTAACCGGGATAAACATCAGACCTAATCAGGATAAACACCAGACCTAACCGGGATAAACACCAGACCTAACCAGGATAAACACCAGACCTAACCGGGATAAACACCAGACCTAACCGGGATAAACAATAGACCTAACCGGGATAAACACCAGACCTAACCGGGATAAACAATAGACCTAACCAGGATAAACACCAGACCTAACCGGGATAAACACCAGACCTAACCAGGATAAACATCAGACCTAATCAGGATAAACACCAGACCTAACCAGGATAAACATCAGACCTAATCAGGATAAACACCAGACCTAACCAGGATAAACACCAGACCTAACCGGGATAAACACCAGACCTAACCAGGATAAACATCAGACCTAATCAGGATAAACACCAGACCTAACCAGGATAAACATCAGACCTAATCAGGATAAACACCAGACCTAACCGGGATAAACACCAGACCTAACCAGGATAAACACCAGACCTAACCGGGATAAACACCAGACCTAACCGGGATAAACACCAGACCTAACCGGGATAAACACCAGACCTAACCAGGATAAACACCAGACCTAACCGGGATAAACACCAGACCTAACCAGGATAAACACCAGACCTAACCAGGATAAACACCAGACCTAACCGGGATAAACACCAGACCTAACCGGGATAAACACCAGACCTAACCGGGATAAACACCAGACCTAACCAGGATAAACACCAGACCTAACCGGGATAAACACCAGACCTAACCGGGATAAACACCAGACCTAACCGGGATAAACACCAGACCTAACCAGGATAAACACCAGACCTAACCGGGATAAACACCAGACCTAACCGGGATAAACACCAGACCTAACCGGGATAAACACCAGACCTAACCGGGATAAACACCAGACCTAACCGGGATAAACACCAGACCTAACCGGGATAAACACCAGACCTAACCGGGATAAACACCAGACCTAACCAGGATAAACACCAGACCTAACCGGGATAAACACCAGACCTAACCGGGATAAACACCAGACCTAACCGGGATAAACACCAGACCTAACCAGGATAAACATCAGACCTAACCAGGATAAACATCAGACCTAACCGGGATAAACACCAGACCTAACCGGGATAAACACCAGACCTAACCAGGATAAACACCAGACCTAACCGGGATAAACACCAGACCTAACCGGGATAAACACCAGACCTAACCGGGATAAACACCAGACCTAACCGGGATAAACATCAGACCTAACCAGGATAAACACCAGACCTAATCAGGATAAACACCAGACCTAACCAGGATAAACACCAGACCTAACCGGGATAAACACCAGACCTAACCGGGATAATCACCAAACCTAATCAGGATAAACACCAGACCTAACCAGGATAAACACCAGACCTAACCAGGATAAACACCAGACCTAACCGGGATAAACACCAAACCTAATCAGGATAAACACCAGACCTAACCAGGATAAACATCAGACCTAACCAGGATAAACACCAGACCTAACCGGGATAAACACCAAACCTAACCAGGATAAACACCAGACCTAATCGGGATAAACACCAGACCTAACCGGGATAAACACCAGACCTAACCGGGATAAACACCAGACCTAACCGGGATAAACACCAGACCTAACCGGGATAAACACCAGACCTAACCAGGATAAACACCAGACCTAACCGGGATAAACACCAGACCTAACCGGGATAAACACCAGACCTAACCGGGATAATCACCAAACCTAACCAGGATAAACATCAGACCTAATCAGGATAAACACCAGACCTAACCTGGATAAACACCAGACCTAACCGGGATAAACACCAGACCTAATCAGGATAAACACCAGACCTAATCAGGATAAACACCAGACCTAACCAGGATAAACACCAGATCTAACCAGGACAAACACCAGACTGAACCAGGATAAACACCAGACTGAACCAGGATAAACACCAGACCAGATCAATCAGCTGCAGGACCAGCAGACTAAACAGACCAAACATTAAAACCGATTTAAGGGATGTCTGCATCAGCAGCTGAATACATGTACGTCTCCATGGCAACAGGATGCATCCAGTGTGTGATGCTGTAATGACTCAGCATCAGTTACCATGGAGATGGAGCTCCTCAGTCTCAGTTACCATGGAGATCTATCAGTGATAAAGACAGACACCTTTGTGATACTGAAAATTCTGACTTCAGGTTGAACATACCTCACTAACCCACTAATCGTGCTTGGTAGTTCAGCCCTCTGGACTAAACCAGGATAAACATCAGAGTCCTGAAGTCAAATGTTTCTGTGCCAGGACGGTGTCTCTGTTTTAATCTGCTCCATGCTAGTTCTGTGACACTGTTGAGGTTCTTCATGTTCTTCCGCCAATGGAGGCTGAAATGGAACATAGCGGAGCCAATAAACATTGAACAGAAATGACAGAAGACTGGGTCTGTACATGGAAAACAATAATCCATCAGCCAGAAAACATTCTAAACAACAACAATCCATCAGTCAGAAAAAGTTAAAAACAACAACAATCCATCAGCCAGAAAACGTTAAAAACAACAATCCATCAGCCAGAAAACATTCTAAAAACAACAATCCCATCCATCCGTCCATCCATCCTCTATGCACCGCTTTATCCTCACTAGGGTCATGGGGGGTGCTGGAGTCTATCCCAGCGGACTCAGGTGAAGGCAGGGGACACCCTGGACAGGTCACCAGTCTGTCACAGGGCTACATATACAGACACACAATCACACTCACATTCACACCTACGGACAATTTAGAGTAACCAATTAACCTCAGCATGTTTTTGGACTGTGGGAGGAAGCCGGAGTACCCGGAGAAAACCCAAGAATGCACAGGGAGAACATGCAAACTCCATGCAGAAAGATCCCAGGCCGGGATTTGAACCGGGGATCTTGTTGCTGCAAGGCGACAGAGCTAACCACCACCCCACTGTGCAGCCACAACAACAGTCCCTCAGCCAGAAAACGTTATAAACAACAACAATCCATCAGTCACAAAACATTATAAACAACAATCCATCAGCCAGAAAACGTTATAAACAACAACAATCTATCAGCCAGAAAACGCTAAAAACTGATGAGCAGAGTAGAGAGGAAAAGTCTGGAGAGGAAACATGGAGATAGAAAAACATCTCCAGGATGAGGAGATCATAGGCCTATTTCTAAATTATGCATTCTGGCCAAAGTATTTAAAAAATTGGTTTGTGATCAACTGAAGAAATTGTTAGAATCCAACAACATTTTAGACCCCCTTCAGCTGAGTTATAGGAAGCAGCACAGCATTGCAACTGCTGCTCTTAAAGTTTTGAGATGTGTCTGAGGCACTGGACTCTAAAAGGTTTTGTGTTGCTGTGTTCCTTGACCTATCTAAGGCATCTGATACTGTGGATCACAGTCTTCTACTAGAAATTCTCCTCAAGATTGGCATCTCCAAACAAGCCGCATCTTGGTTTGATGATTATTCGGCAAGAAGGACACAGTGTGTTCAAATGGCTGGAGTTAGTTCTACCTTTCTTGAGGTCACAAAAAGGTGTACCTCAAGGCTCAGTCTTAGGACCCATTCTGTTTACAGTCTACTTTAATGATGTGTGCAAACTTGCCAAATGTCTCATATCACTTTTATGTGGATGATTCTGTAATTTACTGCTGTTCACATTCGATTGCACAGGCATTTGAATTCTTGGAGTCTGCCTTTGATGTCATGCAGATTCATCTGGAGAAATTGAAAACGGTTTTAAGTGCAGAAAAATCCAAACTGATGCTTTTTTTTCAATTTCTTCTGTTCAGCTCTGAGGATATCCCCTCAATTAGAACTGCCCATGGTAAAATTTTAGAGTTAGTCACCAGCTACAAGTACCTGGGATTAACTATTGATGAGGACCTTTCCCTTAAAGTCCATATCAAAAACTTGATCTCTAAATTAAAGGTGAAGCTTGGTTACTACTATATAAACAACTCTTGTTTTTTCTTCAGAGCTCGGAAGCTTCTGATGTCAGTTACCTTTCTGCCGATACTTGATTATGGTGATGTTATGTATATGTGTGCTTCAACCAGCCGCTGACAGTCCTTGACTCCGGTCTACCACTGTGCTCTGAGGTTTGTCACTGGCTGTAGCCACCTCACCCATCACTGTGAATTGTACGCTAAAGCTGGCATGCCTTCCTTGAACGTAAGACAATATACACACTGGATGACTCTGGTTTACAAAGCACTTCTTGGCGGGGGTCCCACTTATTTATGCACTCTTCTTCAGAGAACTAGAAGCTGTTATGCCCTGAGATCTTATGACATTTTACATCTCTCTGTTCATCGTGTTCGAACTGAAATGGGTAAAAAAGCTTGCAGTTACTCAGCCCCCTCTGCTTGGAATGCCCTCCAATCCGAACTGAAATTTTCAAAATTTGTATCATTGGAGGCTTTCCACTGTATTTTAAGGTATCGACAACGTAAATCCTTTGAACAGTGCCTGTGTCCTTAAATTGTTATTGTAAATATGACTTCTGTATTTTATGTATCTAATTACCTGTATTTAGTATTTTAATGCTTGTTACTATTGTTATATCTCTGTTTTGTTTACTTTGACATTTGCTGCTGCCTCTCTTGGCGAGGTCACCCTTGTGAAAGAGGTCTCGATCCCAATGGGTCCTTTACCTGGTTAAATAAAGGTTAAATAACATGAAATAAGATAGGAGCTTCAGGAGAAACCAACGGAAGGTTCTGGAAGACGTTTCTAGAAACCAACTGGAGGTTCTGGAAGACGTCTCTAGAAACCAACTGGAGGTTCTGGAAGACGTCTCTAGAGACCAACTGGAGGTTCTGGAAGACGTCTCTAGAAACCAAATGGAGGTTCTGGAAGACATCTCTAGAAGCCAACTGGAGGTTCTGGAAGACGTCTCTAGAAACCAACTGGAGGTTCTTGAAGATGGTACTAGAAACCAACGGAAGGTTCTCGAAGACATTTCTCGAAACCAACGGAAGGTTCTGGAAGACGTCTCTATAAACCAATTGGAGGTTCTGGAAGATGTTACTAGAAACCAATTGGAGGTTCTCGAAGACATTTCTAGAAACCAACTGGAGGTTGTGGAAGACGTGTCTAGAAACCAACTGGAGGTTCTGGAAGATGTTACTAGAAACCAACTGGAGGTTCTGGAAGACGTCTCTAGAAACAAACTGGAGGTTCTGGAGGACGTCTCTAGAAATCAACTGGAGGTTCTGGAAGATGTTACTAGGAACCAACTGGAAGTTCTGGAAGACGTCTCCAGAAACCAATTGGAGGTTTTCAAAGACGTTTCTAGAAACCAACTGGAGGTTCTGGAAGACGTCTCTAGAAATGTCTTCCAGAACCTCCAGCTGGTTTCTCCTGAAGCTCCTACCATCACCAGGACCTGATGACTGAGAACCTCTACAGAAGTCTGAGGAGACAACATTGGTTCAGAGTTTAACATCTGAGGAGACATGGAGATTCCTGGTTTTAATGAAGAGCAATGCTAACATATGTGCTAATGCAGTGACACACTAAACACATGACAGCACAGTCTAGGGCAGTATGACAACACACGTGTACATGATCTCCACAGATGATGATTGGTTGCATGAATTAATCAGCTGTTTGGTGTCAGAAATGTCAGAATATTAAAACCGTGGATCGGAGTTTCCTCGAATGTCTCGTTTGGTCCACAGATGTTCAGTTTGCTGTGACAGACAACAGGAAGAGGAGATGTTGAGGTGGAAGCTGCAGTCAGAGTTTAATGAAGAGCAGCTGAAGACGACATCATGGTGACGGTGCATTTTAACATGCGACCTGTTGCACCAACATGTCAACACGCTGCTGCACACCGGAACATCCAGGATACGGCCCTCCAAACAGCTAGCTACAGGATGCAGCTAACATGATGCTAATGTGGCTATGCAAACATACACAAACACACACACACACAATAACACACACACGTGAAGACAGAGAGAGCAGTGAATGAAAACATGATGGAAGCAGCAACACACACATGAACACACATTATGATGCTCTATGAGGACACACATGACTGTGTGGACACGTGTGTGTGTGTGTGTGTGTGTGTGTGTGTGTGTGTGAGTCTGTGTGTGGTGGATGCATGCGGCGGTCTGCTCTTACCTTGGTGGTGACAATGCAGAGGCAGTCCATATCCACACACACACACACACACACTCACACACATTTCCACACACACACACACATTTCCACACACACACACACACTCATGCTCGGTCGCCCTGCCCCCCCCTCTCTGTTCGTCTGTCTGTCTATCCCTCGCTCGCCCGCTCTCTTCTTCTATCCTCCGTCTGTCAGCAGCGAGTGAGGGGGGAGGAGACTGAGAGTGTGTTACCGTGTGTGTTACTGTGTGTGTTACTGTGTGTGTGTGTGTGTGTGTGTGTGTGTGTGTGTGTGTGTGTGTGTGTGTGTGTGTGTGTGTGTGTGTGTGTATGGGGGGGTACACCTCCTTGAGTCATTCGATAAAACACAGAAAAAGGTCGAGTGACAGACGGAGAGAGACAGGGGTGGGGGTTGGGCTCCTGTTGCCATGGTGTTATGCAGCTGTTGCCCCGGTAAAGCTGCCTCTGCTGCAGCTGTTGCTAGGTAACAGCGATGGGTGTTGCCATGTGGACTACAGACTGTATGTGTGTGTGTGTGTGTGTGTGTGTGTGTGTGGGCACGTACCTGTCCAGGTGTGTGTGGTCGGCTTGGCGGCTGGTTCTCACACACTGTCAGCTCGTAGAATTCCTGTATGTCTGCACACACACACACACACACACACACACACACACACACACACACACACACACACACACAGACATTAGTCAGTCTGGTGGTGTGTGCATGTATGTGCAAGTCTGTTTGTCCAATCCTGTCACTTTTCTTGTGCTCCTGTTGACCCTCATTGGCTCCTGTTGGCTTTCACTGATTCTTGTTAGGCCCCTTATCCTTCCTGTTGTTGACCCCTGTTGGCTCCTGTGAACCCCTTTTGGCTCCTGTTGCCTTCCATTGACCCTTGTTGACCCCTGTTGGCTTCTGATGATTGTTGTTGGCTCCTGTTGGGTCCTGTAGACCATTGTTGACTCATATTGACCATTGTTGGCTCCTGTTGACCATTGTTGGCTCCTGTTGACCATTGTTGGCTTGTGTTGAACATTGTTGGCTCCTGTTGACTATTGTTGGCTCCTGTTGGCTTCCGTTGACTGCTGTTAGGTCCTGTTGATCCCTGTTGGCTCCTGTTGGCTTGTGACAACTGTTGTTGGGTCCTTTTGATCCCTGCTGGCTCCTGTGAACCCCTTTTGGCTCCTGTTGCCTTCCATTGACCCTTGTTGACCCCTGTTGGCTTCAGATGACTGTTGTTGGCTCCTGTTGGTTCCTGTAGGCCATTGTTGGCTCCTGTTGACCATTGTTGGCTTCTGTTGACTTCCATTGACTTCCATTGACTGTCCATGGGATGGCATGGCTCAGTGGGTAGAGTGGCCGTCTTGCAACCGAAGGGTTGCCAGTTCGAACCTCGGCCTGTTGTGCCAACAAGCCCTCCAATTCATACGACCACACAGGTCGTATGTACGTGCCCCTGAATACGACCCATGAGAGTGTATTTAGGTTAGCACCCCTACGGGTGACAGGAAGGCATTGCGGGATTTAATTTGCAAAATGGCTTTTCCCTCACTTTCGCAAGACGGGTTTAGGGTTAGGGTTAGTGTTAGGTCAAAGTTACGTGTTATGTGTTCATGGTGATGTTTCAGCTGAGACACCGGAGTGTCGATATTTACTCAACCGCTAGAAGTCGCTTAACTTCAAAATGTAACACTCGGTCGTAATAAGGGCGTGTACAGACAACCTATGTGCTCGTTTTATCAAGGAGGACAGCCTCCGTCGTGCTCATGTCGAGGTGTCCCTGAGCAAGACACCGAACCCCTAATTGCTCCTGATGGGTCGTGGGTAGTGCCTTGCATGGCAGCTTCCTCCATCGGTGAGTGAATGGGTGAATGTGACGTATCATGTAAAGCGCTTTGGATACCTTGCAGGTATAGTAAAGCGCTATATAAATCAAGACCATTTACCATTACCATTTTGTTAGGTCCTGTTGACCCCTCTTGACTCCTGCTGTCTTCCATTGATCGTTATTAGGTCCTGTTGACCCATGTTGGTTTCTGATGACTGCTGTTGACTCCTATTGACCATTGTTGGCTCCTGTTGGCTCCTGTTGGCTGTTGTTAGGTCCTGTTGACCCCTCTTGGCTCCTGTTGGCTTGTGACAACTGTTGTTGGGTCCTGTTGATTTCTGTTGGCTCCTGTGGACCCCTTTTGGCTAATGTTGGCTTCCGTTGACTGTTGGTGGCTCCTGTTGACGCTTGCTGACCCCTCTTGGCTCCTGTTAGCTCCCACTGACCCCTGTCAAACCCGATGTTGTATTGTTGTATTGTGTTGTTGTGCTGTTGGATTGTGTTGCTGTATTGTGTTACCCAGCAGAGCCTGAAATAAGTCGCTCTGGAAGATGTTGAGCAGTTTCTCAGCTCTTCCTTTGACTCCTTCAGCTCCTCCGGCCTGACAGGCCTCCATCACCTGCAGGGCGCGTTCAGTGTCTGAGACAAACAGAGTAGTGTTACTGATTTATACTGGGTTCTATCAGTTTTTACTGGACCCTACTGGTTTCTACTAGTTTTTACTGGACTGCATAAGTATCTACTGTTTTCTACTGGTTTCTACTAGTTTTTAGTAGAGTCTACTGATTTCTATTAGTTTTGACTGGACTCTGCTGATTTCTACCAGTGTCTACTGGTTTATCTTGGTTCTGACTGGACTGAACAAGTGTCTACTGGTTTCTATCAGTTTTTACTGCATTCTGCTAATTTCTATTGGTGTCTCCTAGAATCCAGTGGTTTCTGCTGGTTTCAGATGGACTCCACTGGTCTCTGCTTGTGTCTATTGTTTTTTAAATCAGTTTTTACTGGATTCGACTGGTTTAAACTGGTTTCTGATATTTCCTCCAAAACTCCACTGGTTTCTGTTGGTTTCTGTTAGTTTGTATGTTCTTTATTGAACTCCACTGGTTTCTGTTGGTTTCTGTTAGTTTGTATTTGTTTTTTATTGAACTCCACTAGTTTCTGTTGGTTTCTGTTAGTTTATATGTTTTTTATTGAACTCCACTAGTTTCTGTTGGTTTCTGTTAGTTTGTATGTTTTTTATTGAACTCCACTGGTTTCTGTTGGTTTCTGTTAGTTTGTATTTGTTTTTTATTGAACTCCACTAGTTTCTGTTGGTTTCTGTTAGTTTGTATGTTCTTTATTGAACTCCACTAGTTTCTGTTGGTTTCTGTTAGTTTATATGTTTTTTATTGAACTCCACTGGTTTCTGTTAGTTTGTATTTGCTTTTTATTGAACTCCACTGGTTTCCACTGGCCTGTTTTTTTCAGTGACCCCATTAATCTCTACTAGTCCTATAAAATGTGAAAATGCAATACATTTTCAGTACAATCTCATTAGAATGTCCTAAATATATCTGAAAAATAATAGTATAACATGTAAGAAAAATATTTACATTATGTTGATTAAAAGTCTGAGATAAAATTGGAATACGGAAATAAATGCCAAGACAAATGAATAAACTATCTCTAAAGTTCAAATGAAAAAGAAGATGCCATAAAATTCTCCTTAAAATTGATTGATTGAAATGTTTATTTCGAATAAAACAAATAAAAAACAATTCAGAAATTAAACTGATTACAAAACATATTATTCGAAAAGGAGTAGGTTGAAGTGAAACTTATAGAAACCTACCCCCTTTACAATCTTATATTCATGAAATTAAATTGACATACTGTTTTAGCAGCGTACAACTGAATTACTTATTCTCAGCAATCTGCAATAAAGGCATAATGAACATTTACAGCAATTCATATATAACATTAATATTGAAAACGAAATACCTTTTTATATTTCATTTCTAGCATATTTACAAAGGACAAATGTTTTATAACTTCTTTTAAATAATTGAATATTTGTACTTCTTTTTATGTCATCACTTAACTTGTTCCACATTTTAACCCCGCAAACAGAAAGACACTGTCTCTTTTTAGCTTTGTCAGCATACATTTCTTTAAAATTAAATTCCCCTCTCAAATAATAACCCCCCTCTCTATCATGAAAGTTTTTGAACTTCACTCGGTAGTTCATTTTTCCTTGCCTTATACACAATTATAACAGTTTTATATTGAACCAAATCAAAAAAATTCATTTCTTGTCATTTTAAAAACAGTTCATTTGTATGTTCTTTATATCCAACATTATGAATAATTCGTAGTGCTTTTTTCTGAAGTATAAACAAAGGTTGTAAATTTGTCTGGTAAGTGTTACCCCATACTTCCAAACAATAATTTAGATATGGCATTACCAATGCAGAGTATAATATGTACATCGCTCTATATGGCAAAAAATGCCTAGCTTTACCCAGAACTCCAATACTTTTTGCCAGTTTAATCTTTACATTTTGAATTTGTGGTTTCCAACAAATTTTTTCATCGAGCAGTACTCCCAAAAATTTTATTTCTGACACTCTCTCAACTATTACTCCAAAATGTCCCAAAAGTATGTAAAAACATTCAACAAATGTCAGTAAAATATTGGAAACATTTTAGTAAACCGACAAAAAAATATCCCCAAAGGATTAAAGTATTTAAAGAGGGAAAAATATTTCTACTCTGAACCTGAAAAACACACAGTTCTCATCAAATGTTGAAAAGCATGCTAACAATAAAGATACACAATGAAACAGGAAGTTAAAGTCCTGTCAACACTCTCAGGTAGAAACACACCAGTAGAGACCATTAGAAACCAGAATAGATCATGAGCAACAAGTAGAGACCAGGAGAAACCAGTAGAGACCATCAGAAACCAGTAGAGACCAGGAGAAACCAGTAGAGACCATCAGAAACTAGTAGAAACTATTAGAGACCCTCAGAAACTAGCAGAGACCAGTAGAAACCATCAGAAACCAGGATGAACATGTTAAATCTCCGTATGACAGCGATGACAGTTGGAGGTCAGAGGTCACAGACAGATTTAAACAGTCAAACAGCAGGAAATGAAAGTGAAGAAGAAGAAGAGAGCACAGGACAAACACACAACATCAAACACACACGGGTACACAACAACAACAACAACAACAAACAAACAAAGTGTCAGGCTGACGACAGAACTTCACCTTCTCTCTTCAGCGGCATGTCGTCTCTGATCCACACAAATCCTCTTTAGAGATTTTACAAAGACCACAGTGCATGCTGGGTAATGGAGTCCTACTGCTGTCAGTCCGCACAGAAGCCCCGCCCACCTGCAGGGTTCAGGCTTCAGGATTGGACGATGTCACCTTCAGTTATTCCTGCAAAAGATCAGCTTTAAGTGGTTTAGATTTTATGACACTCACTGTTCATGAATTTATATTTTTGCAGATCTATATTATTATTGATTTTATTTCTACATAGGATTAGAATTTTTATAAATGTATATCTTTACGATATTATTTTTATTGTATAATTTTATGTTTCTATTTTCAGATCAGTTCAGATGTTTATTGATGCATGTCTTTGCTTTAATCATGTTTTATTGATTTCTGTGTTTTGTTGATTCATCTTTTTTAATGGATGCATTTGTTTAGTGGATTAATTTGTAAAAAGTGATTTGCATCTGTAGCAGGAAGTAGCAGCATTTCTGGATCAGACGGACGTCTAGTTTAACGTTTGAAACATTCCTGACGTCTCCATCAGCTGCTGAACTGAAGCCATCATTCCAGCTGCAAACAGCCGTTGTTTTCTGATGAAAGCTGCTGTAAAACCAACTCTGAGCTGCTGGATTAGTTTCATTTGGCTCCAGATGATGATAATTACCTCCAGCTTCATCAGATGATAGAAGACAGACAGATGGTCTCTGTCTGTTGCTACGTTTAGCAGCAGAGTCTCTCATAGTTTTACAGCTGTAAGGATGCTAATAAAGCTGCAGATATCTGAACTGGTCCCAGTCTAAACCAGAGGCGTCTTCATGCTGGGTTCTTCTTAGAGCTGCTGCTGTTGTTCTGCTGGTTCTCTGTCATAGTTTAGAAGAACCTTTATGGACCTCAGTCATCAGTTCTTCCATCTGTGAGTGTCCAGATGTCTGCTGTGACACTAGATGTTCCTCATAGCTGCTCTTTTCATGAGGACTTTGTTCAGTGATGCTGACACTTTCAGAATGTCCTCGGTCCAGTTCCAGGATTAGACCTACTTTAGGTTGATCTTTGTTGGAACAATGATCTCTCTCTGTTTCTGAAGTTGTCCAGAACACTTCTACAGGTAGATCCTTCCTCATATTGCTGCAGGACTTCCACTGTCCACTCTGCTGCTCAGCTTTGTTCTGCAGCTTTTACTCACTATTAATGGATCCAGTCAATTCATTTCTGCCTCCAGAGTTGTCCTGGTGTCTTCAAACCATCCTGATGGAGATCCAGAGACCACAGAAGAGCCACAGATGGTTCCATCAACATCTGACCTGATGGTCCAAATGCAGCTCTTGGTAAACAGGTTATCATTAGTGCTGGAAGAAGTAGGATTTGGATAGAATAAACCTTTAAACTAGAGGTACTTGGACAGGAAATAGTACTTTGTGTGGAATACTGCTTGAATAAACCTTTAAACTAGAGGTACTTGGACAGGAAGTAGTACTTTGTGTGGAACACTGCTTGAATAAACCTTTAAACTAGAGGTACTTGGACAGGAAATAGTACTTTGTGTGGAATACTGCTTGAATAAAGCTTTTAAAGTACATTCTGAGCGAAATCCTCATTTCGAACTGAAACGTGTTCAATGTAGTGATCCTCCACTGCAGCAGGTGGCGCTGTCCAGAACAAAGTTTCTAAACGTGAAGTCATGTTGTCCAATCCAACTGTTGTGTAGACGCGCAGTAAAGAGTTGAGGGTGAACAGCGTCCTCTGGTGGACCAGAGGGACAACAGCTGTGAGTTAATCTCAGACATGAAGGACAAACAGCTCGAGATGAAACTGAACTTCCTGTGAAACTGGATTAACTCTGAGAAGAGTTTAAAGCCTCCATGTGTTCAGTTTAACAGCTGAAATCTGAGTTAAGGAGATGTGAAAATGTGTCAAAACACATGGATTCTAGATCAAAACAGCCTAAATAATCTAGATTTTAAGACCATGTGTGTCAGAAGAGTGAAAACAGTCGGGTTAGAAGAGAAAGTGATGTTAACCCTCCTGTTGTCCTCATTTACAGGAACCAAAAATATTGTTTCCTTGTCTGAAAAAATCCAAAAATTCAGCAAAAAAATCTCCAAATTTCAGAAAATTCACAAAACCTTCAGGAAGAAAATTCCAATAATTTCTTAAAAGTTGCCCTTAAAAGTTTTATCTTTGAAAAAAATCCACCAAATTTGGCAAAAAATACATTTGTAAATATTTTCTAAAAATTAGTAAAAATCCTTCAAAAAATCTTTAAAATATCTAAAGTGATTCCATATATATCAGTAGAACTTCTAATATTTTCTTTAAGAACATTCACAAGAAATCAACCAAAATGCAGCGAAATTCATTGGATTTTTCAATGTTTTCTAAACATTACATTAATGTGAACCAGCGTCTCCACTGACGGCTTTCTTAACTAAATGTACCACATTACAGTAACACAACACATTTCAGAAAATAAAATAAACATTTACTTACCGAACTTTCAGTGTCTGCTGGTAGAATCAGCTGAAGGAAGAAAACTAGTTAAAACAAGAAGTTTTGCCAAACTTGGACCACCTGGCGAGGTCACGGCAACTACATTTACAAAGATGACCCCTGTGACCTTGAAAATTAGGTCACGGTCACCAAATTCGAACTTGACCTGTGTCTTATTATGGTACACCTGTGTGCCAAATATGGTGAGGCTACATCAATATTTTGTGGAGTTATCGCACAGAAACCAAAGTGTTACAGACAAACAAGCAACCAATCAACCAAGACCATGCAGCTCAAAACAATACCTCGCGGAAAACGATGTTTTGCCAGGCGGTAATAAGCCAACGGGCAGGAAAACTGTGGAAAAGATTCTGCTTCTTCACCAATAAATAAACCACCAGTTACCATATAAGAATGAATCCAATCCAGGAGAGCAGAGTCTGGGCTGCATCCTCCAGACTGTCAGTCATTCCAGACGAACTGTCAATCAAGTAACCACGCCCCCTTGCGTCGCAAAACTTAATAGATAAAAGATCAAAATTGATTTATTTTAAGATCAGCCACTTGAACTCTCATTTTGACCATGAACAGTAACGAAAAAAAACCATTTATATACAGTCTATGCATCGTACTCTGTTTGGCTCCACCCTTGCCGATGACCACATCCGGTCTCAGAAAATGAAAAACGGGTCTTTTTTCGTTTCTGTCTCTTACCGATTGTAAATATAAATGAAAATCAAAGCATTTTTAAAATTTCGTATATCCCTTTTTATCATGAAAAGGAAAAACGCCTTGTACTTCTATTTTAATTTTTGTATTTCAAAAGTCAAATAACCACTCCTTTTTTTGTTTTTCAATACCCATTTCAGACCATAGACTGTATATAAAGATGGACATAGCATCTGACTCCAGAATTGAAGCCCACCCAGAAGTGTCAAAAACTTGCAATATCACGCTGTCTGCTACTGTTGGCTCCAAAAAGCTTTTTCTCCATAGACCCCAATTCATTTTTGGAAAAAATAAAATTTGATAGACTGATGTTCTACAGCTCAGGATTTTTTTCCCGTTAGTTTTCATGGTCAAAATGAGAGATCAGGTGGCCGATCTTAAAATAAATCAATACTGAATTTTAAATAAATTGTTAAAGTTGGCGGAGCCAGGGGGCGTGGCTATACTTGATAGACAGCAATAGAAGCCTCTGCGGTAAAATGTGGGCGGGATAAGAGAGTCCTCAGCCGATCCTGCCCCTAGTTTCTCTCCGGTCCAGTCTGTTTGATGACGCTTTTTATGTCACTGGCTCCAAAAAATCCAAAACGGTGACCAGGAAGTAGCAAAATCCGGGCTTCATTTTCTCAGCGTTGAAACCAACGGGTGACGTCACGGTTAGTTTACGCCTGTTTCAGAGTGGGGCTGCACAGTGTGTAGTGGTTAGCACTTTGGCCTTGCAGCAAGAAGATCCCCGGTTCAAATCCCAGCCTGGGATCTTTCTGCATGGAGTTTGCATGTTCTCCCTGTGCATGCGTGGGTTTTCTCCGGGTACTCCGGCTTCCTCCCACAGTCCAAAAACATGCTGAGGTTAATTGGTTACTCTAAATTGTCCGTAGGTGTGAATGTGAGTGTGATTGTGTGTCTGTATATGTAGCCCTGTGACAGACTGGTGACCTGTCCAGGGTGTCCCCTGCCTTCACCCGAGTCAGCTGGGATAGACTCCAGCACCCCCCATGACCCTAGTGAGGATAAAGCGGTGTATAGAGGATGGATGTGTAACCAGGTCTGAACAAACTGCAAAAATAAACCTCACGGTCTGGGATCACCGCCATTAATGTGCGGTGTCCTGGTTCGAAGTTTAAAGACCAAGACCACTAAAAATTTCTAAGTCTTAGGCAGCAGAGAAATGATTGATCTCATGCAGAGAAATGAAACACACATACTCAATTTGCTTCTTTTCCAATATTATTAATTTTCAACAGTCTTCAAAACACAACATCTGGCCAGAAAAAAAAAAAAAAAAAAAATTTGCTGCAGCTTTCAGTCTTTTAATTCTGTTGTGCACAACGATTTATCACTTAATGTTACCTATAGCGGTTTCACTCTCCGTTAGGACAGCAGGAACAGAGCAAACAGCTACTCCAGAAGGTCTACGATCCAATTACTGCTCACGAAGGTTGGCGTTCCAAAACTGCTCCAGAAGATCGGCGGTCCACACTGCTCCAGACGATCAGCGGTCCCAAAGCTGCTCACGAAGGTCGGCGGTTCACACTGCTCCAGACGATCAGCGGTCCCAAAGCTGCTCACGAAGGTCGGCGGTCCACACTGCTCCAGACGATCGGCGGTCCACACTGCTCCAGACGATCGACGGTCCACGCTGCTCCAGACGATCGACGGTCCACGCTGCTCCAGACGATCGGCGGTCCACACTGCTCCAGACGATTCAATTCAATTCAATTCAATTTTATTTATATAGCGTCAATTACAGTCAAATCGTCTCAAGACGCTTTACAGAACCCAAATGCCTGACCCCCAGAGCAAGCCCAAAGGAGACAGTGGCAGGAAAACACCCTTTTAACAGGGAAGAAACCTCGAGCAGAACCCGGCTCTATATAGGGGGGACCCATCTGCCTGCTGGCCGGGGGGGTTGAGAGGGACAGAGGAGGGCAAGGGGGAGGGATGGGAGAAGAAGGAGGGGTGGGAAAGCAAGGAAAACACAACACACATTTGGATACATGTATGACAGGATATGTGACACAGACAAAGTATAAGCTAACATTGAAAACTGACTCATAGTTTACTCTGATGATGTACGGCTCTGACATTAAACATACTCCATATATAGCTAGCAGTAAAATTCAAACAGTATGTAAGTTAGCATAACAGTATAGTGAAGGCAATGCAGAGTTGACTGGTGGAAAAAGGGAGTTTGAAGCAGAGGGCTGGAGGAAGGTCAGCAGCAGCATCCCACAGTGGACATGATGGAGACTGGACCAGCTGGTGGAACATCAACCACAGATCTGAAGCATCCAGCTCTGGGACCAGGGACACTCGGAGAAATAGCACAGGGGGAAACAGAGTGAATGTACTGCAATAACGGTATACATATTAAATGTAAAGGTAGATAGAGAAGGGCTCAGTGCGTCAAGAGAAGTCCCCCAGCAGCCTATAGGCCTATAGCAGCATGACTAGAGGCAGAACGAAGGGACGTTCGTTCAGATCAGCGATCCCAAAGCTGCTCACGAAGGTCGGCGGTTCACACTGCTCCAGACGATCAGCAATCCAACCAAGCGCAGTCACACCGGCACACACACACCTCGCGGCAGTCCAGTCTATTGCACTATTGCACACAAATAATATTTTCAGACACAAACTCCAGTAAGTTCCCGGTCGGTCCTGTCTATCTCTGCTATGAAGAGCTGCGGTCACATCTACCTCCCTCTATGTCCAGCATGGAAAAGAAAAACACGTGGACAGCAGAGTACCGCTGCCACCCCAGCTACGACAGGCTAGGCTAACCGTGCTACATGTCCATGTGCACGCTAAAAACTGAGCTCGCACACTTCTAACTCATTAACTGGCCCAAACAACTTTTAAAACAGCTTGAACAAAATTCAAACAAATTATACTTAGCAAAAGTCCATACATTTTCTATATAAGCACACCCATTATCTGCAATAAACAGCGCAGTAACTTCACAGTATGCGTTATGATTAAACAGTAACATATAAATTTTCAAATGAATTATAAATGACAGGAGAATGATTTACATGAGCTTACCTATTGCACACAAATAATATTTCAGACACAAACTCCAGTAAGTTCCTGGTCGGTCCTGTCTATCTCTGCTACGAAGAGCTGCGGTCACATCTTCCTCCCTCTACGTCCAGCATGGAAAAGAACGTGGACAGCGGAGTACCGCTGCCACCTACTACCAACCGTTCATCACTGCTGCAAAACTGTCAAAAATAACAACAGTTCATAATGCAAAGAAATGGATGACCTCACCAGGAATTTTATGTCTAAAACAGTGCAATAGGAAGCTCACATAATTTTAACCACTCAATATATACCATTTTAACCTCTGGAATGTGTGAATTATTTCATATTTACTCAAAACCATGCTTATTTATAAAAAATAAACTTATAACCATGTACAAAACATATGAAGTCTTTATTTGTTTGTTTCTCTCTTTTTGTTATAAATTTTAGAGATAGAAATTTCTAGGTGGGTTACAGATGGATGGATTTTCAAACTTTAAAATGGGTCAATTTGACCTGCAGAATGACACAAGGGTTAAACCCGAGAACACAAACATTCAAATAAAAACTCATCACTTATGTTTATGGACTTAAACTTCGGATAATCCCTAAGTTTTCCTGTCAGGTGACTTTTGCTTGAACTCCTATCAGGTCCGGACAATGAATTCAAATGTCTTCTTATTTGTTCATTTAACCACCTCCACTCTGCATTATGTGACTGACAGAGTTTGTTGGACGAAACCACTAGGAGGCGGCGAGTTTTTCCTGCCAACCTGAATTTATGGCGAAAAAACCCGCTCCACCATAAGACGAACTCCTGCTCCCTGAGACGCTAAAAGATTCTAAACTTAAACTTCTCTTCGCTAGAACTTTACTTAACTCACGAACGATGTGTTTCAGCACCTGCTGCTGCTGCACATTTGTCGGTAAACCCTTAATTTTTTACCGGTAAACCGCTTGTTTTCAGCTCTGCTCGTGTTTCCAGTCAGGCACCGCTCAGGACGCCTCTCTCGTCAGGCCATTCTCCCGCCCTCACCCATCACTGACCAATCACAAAACTGCTAGATCCATTGCAGTGTTGTGATTAGTCAAACCTCGAGAGAGGTGGGGGCTCAGCTCTGCATATGATTGGCCCGTTCTGCTGTCAGTCACGTTGGCCCAGGCTGCTGTATAAAAACGCGGGCTCCGTTTCAGATCACGGTTACGAGGTTGCAGCTAGCAGCTAGCAGCTGAAGTTATGACTGTCGAAGTCGTACGCACACGCTGATACGTACGCAGAACTCAGCGCGGTCTCGTTGTCGTACACAGAGCGGTTTGTTCTTGGCTGTGTTTGTGGAGGGATGCGTGTTAGCTAAGTGGTAGCTACTTCCTGCGTGTTAGCTGGACGGAGCTAGCGGTGAAGCTAACTGTTTACCTGTCAGCTTGATGTATTCATGACAAAGCGCCGAGATTGGTGGGGACCGCGGCAGGGGCGGGGCTTAGATCGTTTTTAAGGTAAACACAAAAACACGCACACTCAACAGTGATTGATTATAACTCTGGAAATTAGTGTTACTGAAGTTTGTTCTGCTCAGAAGTTTGAGAAATGATCGGATCCAGATGTTTAAATGTTTTCTGATTTTTTTAGACAAACCAGATGTTGTTCAGGTGTGGTCTGTATTTATAGCAGATACTAGACTAAAACACACCAGAATACATTTATTAATAAAGGACTTTGTTTAACTCGTGTTCAGTTTTCATGCTGTGGTAACTAATGTCTCATTTTGAGGAAGTTATTGTTAAGTTTGTGATTTCTCAGTATATATTTATCTGATTCCTGTCACAGTATTCAGAAATTATTATTATTTTCAATAAACAAAACGTTGCATTTAGTTACTATTTTTTGAGGTTTGATAAAAAGATCATTCACAGATTATCATAAACGTGAATAAATGCTGACTGCATTTCCTGCAAAAATGTTTTTTTAACAGGATATAAAACACGTTTTATCTCTGTGCTTTAAGTAAATTTATTATCTGTGTCATTTCTATTAAACCTGAGACTGAAACCAGACTTTTATTACTTTCATTTTTCAGATTAAGGGATCTGTTTTCAGGTAATTGACTGCTAAAAGAAGTTGATAATTAATTTTCCAGTCAGTTGAGTCATTGATGTTTTTATGTTAATACATTTATTTCTCTGTTGATGAATCTGATTGGCTCTGCCTCCTGTCAGTCAGGCTGACCCCTCCCTCTCCCTCTACAGTGATTGGCTGGTTGATCCCCAGGTGGAAGATGATCAGGATGTCACTGGACAAAGAGACCCTCCTTCCTCTCGAGGCGGCCATCACAGTCAGCCCCGCCTTCTCCTCCACTGTCAGCCTATCAGAGCAGCCGCCACTGACTAAGACCCACCCCTTCATCCGCCCTAAAAACGGCCTCCAGCAGCCTGCAGGTCGCCAGCCCCCCCTCCCCTCTCAGCGAATCGGGAAGAGGCGTTACTCGACGGGCGTCGGCTTCAAGGGCCCGGCAAAGCGCCGTCGCCGTGCCAACAGTGACAGCCAATCAGAGCCCGTTCTGCCAAGTCACTTCCTGTTGGGAGGAAATATCTTCGACCCCCTGAACCTGAACTCTCTGCTGGATGAAGACGTGAACAGGTGAGACTCATCCTGAGCTGCAGGTCAGGTATCTGTCTGAAGATCAGAACCAGAACTCATAAGGTAGCTAAAGTACTCACTACAAACGTCAGACAACAAGGTAACAGAGTTAGAAAGTAATAAATATTAAATCTAAATAAAGGAATTACCTAAACTTATCAGCCTCCAGTCAGTGAACTGTCAACAAAATTAACAGAATATGAGCTTAAAATGTGATATTTGATTTAAATCATTTTATTCTACATTTAAATTATCCAGAAATAAAGTATTTGCATCAAAATGCTGTAAAAAGAAAATCTCTGACCTCCTGACAAGACAAATGATTATTATTCATTTAGACACAAAAATTAAAACCTGAAACCAGAAGACTCACATCAGAGGGCTGTGCAGTGATGTTAGTGAGTCTAAGGCTACTTTATGATCAGTTCTGTACGTAGCGGACACAGACTTGACTGAATGATGGTTCTGTTACACCTCTGCAACTAACATGTCAGAAAGAAAACTAGAACACAGAGAAACAAGCAAAGCACTGCAGTAGTATAGAATAGTACTGCCTGTGTGTGGGTGTTTACAGGTGACCCTACTGTATGTTTACAATCTAAATTTGTGCAACAATTTGCAGTTAATATTCCAATGTCAATATTTGCTGTCAAACATCAAATTTATGCACTGGAAATATCTTTATTTCATTTTGGTTGATGGCTATGACTGGTAAGTGACAATTTTGTGGTATTTTCTAAGATTCACAAGCGTCATGGTACTTGTGTCCAAACTTATGGCCATGGCTGTACGATGGTGGAGGTCAGAACGATGGGGCAGTACTCAGGAGAACGGTTCTTCTCCACAACTATGATGGTGGAGGTCAGATTGATGGTACTCAGGAGAACGGTTCTTCTCCACAGCTATGATGGTGGAGGTCAGATTGATGGTACTCAGGAGAACGGTTCTTCTCCACAGCTATGATGGTGGAGGTCAGATTGATGGTACTCAGGAGAACGGTTCTTCTCCACAGCTATGATGGTGGAGGTCAGAACGATGGGGCGGTACTCAGGAGAACGGTTCTTCTCCACAACTATGATGGTGGAGGTCAGATTGATGGTACTCAGGGGAACGGTTCTTCTCCACAGCTATGATGGTGGAGGTTTGAAGCATCTGGAGACAACAGCCTGACTCCAGGAGATGTTGGAGATGTCTGAGGACACCTGTAGCTCCTCTGCACCGTCCTTCAGTTCCTGACCACGTCTGAATGTTTCCCTGCTGGTCTCAGGTGAGCCGGTCCTGCTGAACCAGAACCAGGAGGAAGAAGATTCTGGTTTTTAGAACCTGCTGAAGATGCTTTGTTTTGGTGGTTTTACCTTAAATGAGGTGTGAAGAATAAAGGGACTTTGAATGAAAAGTGATTTGAAGCTTAAATTAGATCATTTTTTCTGACAGGACGGTACATGATGCCTTCAGGGACCGTCTGAAGTTAAAAATGTGACGATGGATTCCGTCTGGACAGATTCTGATGAACGGTGTCAGTTCTTCTCAGCAGGGTTCTGGTTTCAGAGGGTTAAACGTGTTAAAAACAGAACAGGATGGGGGTTCTTAATAAACTGGACATGTTGAACTAAAACTAACTGAACTCAGAATAAACTCACATTCTGGCCCCTCCCACTTCTCAGGACGACCAATCAGGAGACTCCAAAGTGCTCACCCCTGCCTTCACGGGGCGGAGACCCTGTAGAGATCCTGGTTCCCCGTGACATCACCGATCCCCTGAACCTGAAGGGAGGTGGGGAGGAAGGGGAGGGAGCGGGGGGAGTCCTGCTGTCCCCCCTGAAGTCCAGGAAGAGGCACCGGAACCGACACCATGGAGTCCCAGCAGACCGGGACGTGGTGCCGGCCCGACTGTTCCCCCCCACAGCTGGGCTCACAGGTGAGGCTGGAACACCTGGATCCACTGACTTGATGTCTAATGTCCTGTAGTTCTATAAACCAGTTATGAAGCATCAGTAACATCTAAATAAACACTAACATGATGTCTAATGTCCTGTAGTTCTATAAACCAGTTATGAAGCATCAGTAACATCGAAATAAGCACTAACATGGTGTCTAATGTCCTGTATTTCTATAAACCAGTTATGAAGCATCAGTAACATCTAAATAAGCACTAACATGATGTCTAATGTCCTGTAGTTCTATAAACCAGTTATGAAGCATCAGTAACATCTAAATAAACACTAACATGATGTCTAATGTCCTGTAGTTCTATAAACCAGTTATGAAGCATCAGTAACATCGAAATAAGCACTAACATGGTGTCTAATGTCCTGTATTTCTATAAACCAGTTATGAAGCATCAGTAACATCTAAATAAACACTAACATGATGTCTAATGTCCTGTAGTTCTATAAACCAGTTATGAAGCATCAGTAACATCGAAATAAGCACTAACATGGTGTCTGATGTCCTGTAGTTCCCCTGTTGGCCAGAGATGGCAGTGTTCCTCCGTCTCCTCTCCCCTGTGAACTCAACACGGCCATCACTTGCAGAGATGATGTAGCCACGCCCCCTATCCTACCCAGGAGGCACACCCATCCTCCACCTGGCCCCGCCCACAAGCCTGGGAACCAGGGTGACGGTCGTCATCGGAGACGGCGGCGCACCACCTCAGTGAGGTCATCAGATGGCACTGCAGGCGCTGTCACCATGGCAGCCACGGCTCAGCCAACCAAATTCCAGACACCGCTGGTAGGAGGGGCTAAAGCTGGCAGGTGAGCGCTGTACCTGACTGTGTTAGAATGCTGTGATCTGGTTGGACGGCCCGGTCACATGAGCTCTGTTTCCCTGCAGGTGTGGACCACAGCCCCGCTCTGCTCGGCCACCAGAAAGGATCAAAGACAAACAGCGCTACCAGCATGGCAGCCATAGCCGTTACTATGGTTACCACGGCTTCTATGGCGACAGGTTGGAGGGGCGAGTTGGGGAGGAGAAGGACCCTCGGATAGGACTCCTGGAAGCTGATTGGTTCAGAGACAAGACGGTGTTGGATGTGGGCTGCGGGGCGGGTCACATGACCCTGACCATAGCTCGGATGTTCAACCCCGCCCACATCCTGGGGGTGGAGCTAGACCAGCGGCTGGTTAAAGCCGCCAAGCAGAACATCCGGCACTTCCTGTCACATGACATAGTGGTGGAGGAGAGGAAGAGGGCAAAGGTAGCGCTGCCTCCTGATCTGCAGGGAGGGAGGGAACAGGAAGTGATGCGGGAGGCCTTCCTGTCCCTCCCCTTGTCATTCAGGGTGAGTCGGGGTCCTCTCTGTGCTCCTCCTCTCCTGCCTCCACGCTCCTCCTCCTCCAGGTTTCCAGACAACGTCACCTTCATCCAGGTGAGTCATCCAGCCATCTCCATGGTAAGCCCCTGCTCTGTATCCCCTCATCCCTGCTGTGGCTCCTCCCACAGGGCGACTACGTGTCTGAGCTGGAGCCGTGGCCTGGGCGGGGTCGCTATGATGTCATCATGTGTCTGAGTGTGACCAAGTGGGTGCAGCTGCAGTCAGGTGACGGGGGTGTGGTCAGACTGTTTAGACGGGCCTATCAGAGCCTGTCGTCGGGCGGATTATTCATCCTGGAGCCGCAAGCATGGAGCAGCTACAACCGCAGCAAGAGGGCCTCGGTAACGTACAGATATTATTATATTATTATGCGGGAGAATAAACTACGGGAGAACCTTTATATTGGAGAATAAATTACGGGAGAACCTTTATATAGGAGAATAAACTACAGGAGAACCTTTATATAGAAGAATAAACTACAGGAGAACCTTTATATAGGAGAATAAACTACAGGAGAACCTTTATATCGGAGAATAAACTGCAGGAGAACCTTTATATAGGAGAATAAACTACAGGAGAACCTTTATATAGGAGAATAAACTACAGGAGAACCTTTATATAGAAGAATAAACTACAGGAGAACATTTATACAGGAGAATAAACTACAGGAGAACCTTTATATAGAAGAATAAACTACAGGAGAACCTTTATATCGGAGAATAAACTGCAGGAGAACCTTTATATAGGAGAATAAACTACAGGAGAACCATTATATAGAAGAATAAACTACAGGAGAACATTTATATAGGAGAATAAACTACAGGAGAACCTTTATATAGGAGAATAAACTACGGGAGAACCTTTATATCGAAGAATAAACTACAGGAGAACCTTTATATAGGAGGATAAACTACAGGAGAACATTTATATAGGAGGATAAACTACAAGAGAACCTTTATATAGGAGAATAAACTACAGGAGAACCTTTATATAGGAGAATAAACTACAGGAGAACCTTTATATAGGAGAATAAACTACAGGAGAACCTTTATATAGAAGAATAAACTACAGGAGAACATTTATACAGGAGAATAAACTACAGGAGAACCTTTATATAGAAGAATAAACTACAGGAGAACCTTTATATCGGAGAATAAACTGCAGGAGAACCTTTATATAGGAGAATAAACTACAGGAGAACCATTATATAGAAGAATAAACTACAGGAGAACATTTATATAGGAGAATAAACTACAGGAGAACCTTTATATAGGAGAATAAACTACGGGAGAACCTTTATATCGAAGAATAAACTACAGGAGAACCTTTATATAGGAGGATAAACTACAGGAGAACATTTATATAGGAGGATAAACTACAAGAGAACCTTTATATAGGAGAATAAACTACAGGAGAACCTTTATATAGGAGAATAAACTACAGGAGAACCTTTATATAGGAGAATAAACTACAGGAGAACCTTTATATAGAAGAATAAACTACAGGAGAACATTTATACAGGAGAATAAACTACAGGAGAACCTTTATATAGGAGAATAAACTACAGGAGAACCTTTATATAGGAGAATAAACTACAGGAGAACATTTATATAGGAGGATAAACTACAGGAGAACCTTTATATAGGAGAATAAACTACAGGAGAACATTTATATAGGAGAATAAACTACAGGAGAACCTTTATATAGGAGAATAAACTACAGGAGAACATTTATATAGGAGGATAAACTACAAGAGAACATTTATATAGGAGGATAAACTACAAGAGAACCTTTATATAGGAGAATAATCTACAAGAGAACCTTTATATAGAAGAATAAACTACAGGAGAACATTTATATAGGAGGATAAACTACAAGAGAACATTTATACAGGAGAATAAACTACAGGAGAACCTTTATATAGAAGAATAAACTACAGGAGAACCTTTATATAGGAGAATAAACTACAGGAGAACCTTTACATAGAAGAATAAACTACAGGAGAACTTTTATATCGGTGGATCAACTACAGGAGAACCCTGATTTTATGTATACTTAGGTTGTCAGTATATTTCTGTGTCCGTTCTAAATGTGTGTTACGTTCTTTTTAGGACACAACGTTTCGTCACTTCAGGAGTTTGAGGCTCAGACCTGAACAGTTCACCTCCTTCCTGACCGACAGCGTGGGCTTCAGCTCCTACAGACTGCTCAAACACACAGGTAGACACGAAGTAGACCACCCCGTGTACAGGTAGACTGGACGTAGACCACCCCATGTACAGGTAGACAGGACGTAGACTACCCCATGTACAGGTAGACAGGACGTAGACTACCCCATGTACAGGTAGACAGGACGTAGACTACCCCATGTACAGGTAGACAGGACGTAGACTACCCCATGTACAGGTAGACAGGAAGTAGACCACCCCGTGTACAGGTAGACAGGAAGTAGACCACCCCATGTACAGGTAGACAGGACGTAGACTACCCCATGTACAGGTAGACTGGACGTAGACCACCCCGTGTACAGGTAGACAGGAAGTAGACCACTCTATGTACAGGTAGACAGGAAGTAGACCACCCCATGTACAGGTAGACAGGAAGTAGACCACTCTATGTACAG
Source organism: Acanthochromis polyacanthus (assembly GCF_021347895.1). Lineage (NCBI taxonomy): Eukaryota > Metazoa > Chordata > Actinopteri > Pomacentridae > Acanthochromis > Acanthochromis polyacanthus. The sequence goes on along the minus strand of NC_067135.1, from coordinate 517,315 downwards.
GTAGACTGGACATAGACCACCCCATGTTTCCTGTCTGGACTTCATAGTGTGTTAAACCTGAAATAGAACCAGCCTGGATAGAAGACCACCTCTACTGTAAGACCACCAAGCTGAATTTGTGTTTTTGTCCCTGAACTGTTTCAGGTAACCAGCGGCCGATCTACCTGTTCCACAAAGGCCCCACCCAGAGGAAGTGAGGTCACTACAGGATTACAGTGGACACGCCCCCCTGTCAGGCAGCAGAGTCATATTGCCCAGGTGACGGTGAGGAGGGAGCTGATGGTGGATGAACAGACTCTTTGATGATGTCACTCCAGAGGATGACAGACTGGATCTGATTGGACAGCAGGGCTCCTCCTGTGGACCTGATTGGCTGACACAGCTCCGTAACGCCAAAGCAAAGGATTGTGGGTGTTTGTATTCCCGCTGCTTGTGGCCAATGAAATGCAGTCCCAGTGGGTGATGTAATCAATTGATCAGACTGAACCGAGCATCAGTGTGTCTCCAGCAGCGTTTCTATTGGCCGATGGGTCACATGACTGATGGACATCAAGCAGAAGCAGGAAACCCTCGTTAGGACATGTCAGTCATTAAGCCAATCATTGATGGCCAGAGACACCATGTGACTGTGCTCTCATTGGCTGCTGGCTGGGCGTCTGTTGTCTTTTCTAGATATTGTTTCATTCTTTCTGTTTGTTTTTCAGAATAAAGAGAATTTGTGTGTGCTTCACCAGTTGGTTTGTCAGGTTTTGTTTTTTCTCTTTTCTAAAGGAAACAGCAGAAATGTTTGAAGCTCTGAGCTGATAAATGAAAATATTCATGGATGAACATGAATGATTCTTAGAGCTGATTATCTGAAGGCAATGATGGTTTAGAAACACCACAGAAGAAGAAGATGTGTTCACACTTGAACCAGAAGCTCAGATTATGGAGATGTTCAACCTGGAGACAAACAGTCTGATGGACATTAGCATCTTTTACATTTACAGACCAGGGGCCTCATTTATAAAGCTTGCATACGCACACAACGGGTACGCAAAGGTTGTGATTTATAAAAACAAACTTGGTGTGAGAATGTGCGCACCGGTGCGCCAACTTTGATGCTTGCTTACGCACATTTTGGAGACAGAGGGAACGGCAGTGATGGAGGGTGAAGTGGTGAATTGAAACCAGACTGATCTCAAACCTTTATTGTTATCGGTCCGTGTATATTTTGGTAATTGGATTTTCCGTTCTAAAGCAGGTATTGAAAAATAAAAAACGAGTGGTTATTTGATTTTTGTTTTCAAAGGCAAAAATTAAAATTGAAATACAAGGCGTTTTTCCTTTTCACGATCAAAAAGGGATATATGAATTTTTAAAAATGCTTTGATTTTCATTGGTCAGTGGTCAGTGGTCATCAGCAAGGGTGGAGCCAAACAGAGTACGGTGCATAGACTGTAAATAAATGGGTTTTTTTGTTAGTTTTCATGGTCAAAATGAAAGATCAAGTGGCCGACCTTAAAATAAATCAATATCGATTTTTTATTAAGTTTTGCGACGCACGGGGGCGTGGTTACCTGATTGTTTGTCTGGAATGACTGACAGTCTGGATGATGTAGCCGAGACTCTGCTCTCCTGGATTGGATTAATTCTGATATGGTCACTGGTGGTGAAGAAGCAGAACCTTTTCCACAGACACTTTTCCTGCCTGTTGGCTTGTTTTAACCATTTTGCTACCTTCGGCTGATTCTACCAGCAGACACTGAAACAGGGCTTAAAGTGAGAAAAAATCCTGAGCCTGAACTTCTAAGATCCAATTTATAGTGTCAATAAACGTATTTAAATGTGTTTTAAAACTCACTGAAACACAATATATATGAGATATTAATTCAGAGCAAATATGAGGTCATCTGGTGGAAATAATGCCCATTATGATCCCACTATTTTATTGTTGCTCAAATGTAAAACCTTACTGCCAAAACTTAAGACATTTTAGAAAGTGCCCCAAGTAAGATTTTTTGTGTGTTGATGTTTCAATACCACATCACTATAATTGCAAAGATTTATTTTAGCGTAAAGGGGAAAAATCATGAAAATCAAGTACATGTATTATTAATAATTTTTATCTCTTCAGTAGATTTAACAAGAACTCAAAACACCACCAACCACAACAAAACTGCTACAAAACTAACTCAATTTAAATGTTTCTATTTTTTATCTATATTTTGTGAAGAAAGAACGGTGAAAAGCAGGCTAAGAACATTCTTATTTAACTATCTATCCATTATTCATTTCACACAACCCATACGTTCATTCTGTTCTTATAATATTTGCTTAAGATTGGAGAGTTTGTTTGTGGCTAAACATCATTCAGATGCAAAAGGTCAGAAAATCTGCTGAGAGCTATTTAACTCATTATTACAAACATCCTATATGTCCTCAAATAAAAAAGGTTCATATCACCTAAGCTACATTCAGTTTGTGCATATTTAACTAAACAGATGTTCTGAGGAAAATAATGGGACAAATCCATATGGCTTGATCTTTGATTTTTTTTCCCGTTTCAAAATAAAATCCAGCAAACTAAAAATAGCTGTTTCCTTTTTTCCTTTTGATGTTGTAAAACATAGAAAATGTTTAAAGATTAAGAAATCAAACAAAATCAACACCTTCTGTTTTTGTTACTTTTTTAAAATTCAATACCTAAGCCCGTTTGTTTTTATTTTGTGGCGAAACCATGGGGACTGTGGGGCGTGCACATGCATCGCCACTGAGGCACTGGCTGCATCCATATCTCCACCCTCTGGACTTGCAGACTGAGCCCTCGCGGACTTCAGTCATACGTAATGTGACGTCTTTACCGTCATCATGTAAAGTCTGCAAGAGCGGGAGTCTACAGCATTATGAATGGAGCTAATAGACAGACTTGGAGTCCGTTTCAGTCGTTTCCGTGACACTGTTTGAAGAACTATCATGTATACGCTATAATATTAATTACTTACATTGGAGGACGTGCTTTCGTCCTTTTTCCACCATTATTTTTCTCAGCTCATGATTTAGGCTTCAGACTGCACAGCTTTTATAGGCCAGACGCAATAAAAAAAATCGAAAAATTTAAACGTCACGTCCATATTGCAATGAATTGTGGGTAATCAAACTGGTGAAGTCTGCAGATTCTCTGGAAGTCTGCAGAAAGTCCGCTTGAGGCCCCTTGTGGACTGGATGAATTGCGGATTTGGACAGCCCTCAGCACTCCCGGACTTCCCGTGAACGCGCCCGCAAAGTCCGCGAGTTCGCAAGTGCGGTGAAGTCCAGAGATTTGGATTCAGCCACTTACGCCAATGGGGCGAGTCAACACACCGCGGCTCAGGGATCGCGGCAGCGGCTGCTCTCTTTGTTAATCAGCAGAGACACATCCTCTCTCCTCTGTCACACAAAGTCTGAGCAAACTTTAGTATCTGCGTCTTTGGGCTAAACACAAGCTCCAACGCTATTGACCAGTGATCAGCTGCTCGATTCTTCACCGCACCACTCACAGATTGGAGCTCCGTGCGCTCTGGACAGACCAGGCAGCCACAGGGCTGGGACACGTGGAATGGGTATACAGTCCAAGCAGAAATAAAATAAATAATATGCAATATATATCAATGTGTTTCCAGTAATTCCCTTTAAATATAATTACAAAAAACACCAACAAATATTGCAAATGTGGATTTTGTTTATGGGATACTGTTATTTCTTATCAGTGGCTCAGCAGCACTGACGATGCCGAACCAAGAGGGGGCAGCATATCGTGGCCCAGCAGTCGATGCGCACTCGCAGTTAGAAAACTGTAATTGGATAAAAGTTCTATCAGAAAGTCGCATTCCTGGACAGAAGGTGTATATTTTTTAATGTAGGATTTGGAGTTTGACTGATTAAAGCGGAGCAACTGAATGCACAATGACGCACATGCTTGGAGCCTTCTGGACGGAGATGGATGGAATTTTTTAAATGGTACATTTCCATGCGCCGGAAAACTTTAAGCCCTGCTGAAAGTTTGGTAAGTAGGCTAAATGTTTATTTTCTTATCGGTACCGCTTTTAATGCACTTCATATGCAACTTTCGTGTCAGATATAATGTGTGCCATGCAGTCCAGATGTTGGTGGAGTTTATTTCTTTGTGTATTGACAAGAGAAGAGAGTCAGCATCCAGTAAATATTAGCTTTAATATAAATTAGTGATGCTAACCGAGCGAGCTGCTCAGTCGTAGCCTGAATAAACCTAGTGTAGCATTAAGCTAACGATGTTTGCATTGTGTTTCATGGAAAAGGCTGAAGTGTGTCGTGTTAGTGTAATGTGGTACATTTAGTTAATAAAACTGTGTGGAGACGCTGGTTCACATTAATGTAACGTTTAGAAAACCTAAATGTGATTCAAACAGTGAGGTTAAGGTTCTATGTTGTCAGTAGTCCTGAATATCTGCTGAGTCTCTGAAGTTAAACTGGAGAAAACAGTAAATCTACTCTCTAGTCGTTAACATTGTTTAATGACTGATTCACATGTTGTAGTACATCTTAGTGCAGATTAGAAAAATAACCTCCCAGAATATGTCCAAAATAATGATGAACGCTACAGTTATTACATTTAAACTGCAGCACAGATAAGCTGGATAATAAAATCCTCTCCTAAAGCTAAAGTGACTGCAGGTCTTTCTGTCGTTCAGTGCTTGGAAAACTATATGAAATAGGAAATCTTTCCAGGGATACTTTAAAATGAACCTCTGCTGTTGATGCTGATGCTGTGACATCTCTTCATCTCAGGTGTCTCATGTTCACTGTGAGGATCTTCTGAGTGAAGCAACAGAAGGAAAACCTCATCTGGTTGTGAAGAAGCAGACCGAATGGACGACATCCTCAGTGAACCACTTCCTGTTTAGCTTTCACTGACAGAAGGACAGAGCAACTCTTTCAGCAGTTTATTATTCTCTGCTCTTAGTATTCACAGATTCTATTTATCACTTTTAACTTCATCTCTGCTGCTGTAGCAGAAATACAACAAGGTTTCTGCAGGGCATTAATAGTCATTAAGTTGATTTTGCAGAAATTAAGGCCTTAAATGACATTAAAAATCATTAAATTTGATTCTCGGTGGCATTAAAATTTCTTTCTGCAGTTTTCAAGAAAATAATTGACAATAATATATTTATAGACTGCGATTTGTCAGATATGTGCATCTGCGTAAACATGCCGAAGCATTGAGATAACTGTTCCAGCCGGGTGGGTACAATTTCTAAAAACTGCATGTTTTTAAAGTGGCCGGCAGGCTGGACCAGGCTGGGAAATGGGGAAACACAAATTCCAGCAAAAATGGCTGAAAAACGTGGATTTCAGAGAATGACTGCAGCCCGTTGGTGTTCAGGGGTGGTTCCCAGATTCAGAAATAGTCAAATGTAGGGTTTTCATATAAAAATAATCTTTTACAAAAAAAACCAAACCTGTGTATTTTGAGTTCATGGTCGTGGCATTAAATTTTTTACAGTATAGCATAAAAATGGCATTAAAAAGCATTAAATTTGACTGATATCTGCAGAAACCCTGTACAATATAAAAAGTCCATGTTATTTATAGCAGATATGCAGCATTAAAACAACACATTCAGAGCTTCATTATTTCCTTCACTGCACATTTAAAAACTGCATTATTTAACAATTGTGAACTGTAAAGATGTGTAAACACGTAATAAATGGATGAAATAAATAATGTGTTGCTGACAGTGAAGTGTAAAAACTGAACAGTCACAAGACAAATATTATGAAGAGAGGAGCTGAATCTGCAGCATTATTGTTCTTAATGGAAGCATGAGGAGGACATCAGTGCTGCTCTTCCTCACAGTGATGGAGAGAAGACTGTTCAGAGAACCACAGCTGGATGTTCATGTTCTCTGTAGCTCTCAGTCCATCAGATCAGATGTTCCCAATGATCCAGACCAAGGCTGGAAGGAAAAGACACAAACAGTGAGAAGAAGATCTCCAAGGTTCTTTCAGTCTAACTGCTGGAACTTTAAATATCAGAATGAACACATCAGGGTACGAATGAAACACAACAGAGTGTTGTATTTTGTCCTACTTTCTAATCTTATAGAAATGTTTGTTTTCCTGGTTGAGGCCAAAGAGTATTTTACTGCCTTAGATGGACAATAAAGTTTATTATTTTTATTCTAATGTATCATTAGCGTTAACATGAGCTCCACAGTTATCTGACCGTACACTGTTGTATGAACAGAAGCTGTTAAATAGAGTCTGAAGCAAAGAACAGATATATTAACTCAGAACCAAACTGTTCTTCATTCATTGAACTGAGAGATTAACATTCATCAGAGTTCTGTGGAGGAACGTTAACATAGATTAATTTCTGTCTGCTGATCATTAATGAACTGTACCTCGAAACAGCAGTTTCCCTATGACTGATCTATTATGATTGATCAGCTGTGACCTTCAGGACACTTACACACGTGGACAAAATTGTTGGTACCCCTCAGTTAAAGAAGGAAAAACCCACAATTCTCACTGAAATCACTTGAAACTCACAAAAGTAACAATAAATAAAAATTTATTGAAAATTAAATAATCAAAATCAGCCATTACTTTTGAATTGTTGATTAACATAATTATTTAAAAAAACAAACTAATGAAATAGGGCTGGACAAAAATGATGGTACCCATAACTTAATATTTTGTTGCACAACCTTTTGAGGCAATCACTGCAATTAAACGATTTCTGTATTTGTCAATGAGCGTTCTGCAGCTGTCAACAGGTATTTTGGCCCACTCCTCATGAGCAAACAGCTCCAGTTGTCTCAGGTTTGATGGGTGTCTTCTCCAAATGGCATGTTTCAGCTCCTTCCACATATGTTCAATGGGATTCAGATCTGGGCTCATAGAAGGCCACTTTAGAATAGTCCAACGCTTTTCTCTCAGCCATTCTTGGGTGTTTTTGGCTGTGTGTTTTGGATCGTTGTCCTGTTGGAAGACCCATGACCTGCGACTGAGACCAAGCTTTCTGACACGAGGCAGCACATTTCTCTCCAGAATGCCTTGATAGTCTTCAGATTTCATCGTACCTTGCACACTTTCAAGACACCCTGTGCCAGATGCAGCAAAGCAGCCCCAAAACATTACTGAGCCTCCTCCATGTTTCACCGTAGGGACAGTGTTCTTTTCTTCGTATGCTTGGTTTTTGAGTCTATGAACATAGAGTTGATGTGCCTTACCAAAAAGCTCCAGTTTGGTCTCATCTGTCCAAAGGACATTCTCCCAGAAGCTTTGTGGCTTGTCAACATGCATTTTTGCAAATTCCAGTCTGGCTTTTTTATGAGTTTTTTTCAGCAGTGGTGTCCTCCTTGGTCGTCTCCCATGAAGTCCACTTTGGCTCAAACAACGACGAACGGTGCGATCTGACACTGATGTACCTTGGCCTTGGAGTTCACCTTTAATTTCTTTGGAGGTTGCTCTGGGCTCTTTGGATACAATTCCAACGATCCGTCTCTTCAATTTGTCATCAATTTTCCTCTTGCGGCCACGTCCAGGGAGGTTGGCTACTGTCCCGTGGGTCTTGAACTTCTGAATAATATGAGCCACTGTTGTCACAGGAACTTCAAGCTGTTTAGAGATGGTCTTATAGCCTTTACCTTTAAGATGTTTGTCTATCATTTTTTTTCGGATGTCCTGGGACAATTCTCTCCTTCGCTTTCTGTTGTCCATGTTCAGTGTGGTACACACCTTTTCACCAAACAGCAGGGTGACTACTTGTCTCCCTTTAAATAGGCAGACTGACTGATTATGAGTTTGGAAACACCTGTGATGTCAATTAAATGACACACCTGAGTTAATCATGTCACTCTGGTCAAATAGTTTTCAATCTTTTATAGAGGTACCATCATTTTTGTCCAGCCCTATTTCATTAGTTTGTTTTTTTAAATAATTATGTTAATCAACAATTCAAAAGTAATGGCTGTTTTTGATTATTTAATTTTCAATAAATTTTTATTTATTGTTACTTTTGTGAGTTTCAAGTGATTTCAGTGAGAATTGTGGGTTTTTCCTTCTTTAACTGAGGGGTACCAACAATTTTGTCCACGTGTGTATATCCAACTTCCATCTTCAAATGATACAGAGCGGTGAGTGGCACTGATTGATTACTGATTTGGAAAAGTCATGTGACAATCAGTCCAATCGCTGATCAAGCGGATAAATAGCGGGTCACAGCCGTGCGTAATGTGGCACAATGGATGAGCTGGGATTGCTGGAAGATCACGTTAAGAATGGAGAGAGATTTTAGGATCACGGGGATTTGTCCAAGACGATGACTGGCTAATAAGCCGATTCAGATTCCCTAGAGCAGAACTCTTGGATCTATGTGCTGAACTGGGCCGTCTTAGACCGACCCCCCCGCCCAAACCACGCCATCCCGGTACAGACACAGGAGCTGACGACTTGGGGGTTTCTGGCTGACAGGTATGTGTTTTATATGAAGAATATATGAGGTTACATTTGTTGTCTAAATCCTATCTGGGTCTGATATACAGTTAAATGATGTCCTTTAGGTCTGGATATCACAACCATCCCTCAGCGCAATAATGCCAGCTGTTTGGATGACATTATAAACATGACCAGTCAGTACATCAGGTTTCCTTACACTGTGGGTGAACAGCCCAACATTAAACGGCAATTTGCAGCGATGTCCGGTTTCCCAAATGTAATCGGCGTAACTGACTGCACTCATGTTGCTGTAAGGGCTCCGAGTGAAGATGAATTTGTCTGTGAACCGAAAAAATGTACATTCAATCAGTGTGCAAATTATTTGTACATCGGACATGATCATAACAAATTTAGTGTCAGGGTGGCCTGGGTCAACACATGATTCATTCATCCTGACGCACAGCAGTGAAAAGACTGCAGGGGGCGCTGCGTGAAATGCCGTGGATCAGCAGCTTATTTATATACAGATACATTCATGAGTTACTTTGCATTGACCATTCATGGTAAAATGTGGGTGTGTTGTGAGCGGAATGTGAGGTGGATCCACCTGTGCAATCTTCCAGCTGGTGTGTGATTATAAAGAAATTGCGTGTAGCTGTGCTTACACACAGTTTTATAAATCGGGGCGAAGGGCATACGCCCATTTCAGATTTTCGGCGTACGCGAACTTTTAGTATGGATCCTACACAATGTTTTATAAATGAGGCCCCAGTTTACTTAGAGGATGAAAATCAGTAATCAATGAGAAGAAGCTGAAAACTCCACTAAAGAGTCTGAACACCTGAAATAAAACCAAATGACAAGAAGTAGAGTGAATGAAATCTAAATAAAGTTTATTCAAAGACCAGGCAGTGACAGATAACCAAAGTGAGTTATTGATGTATTTCTGTTTTCCTTCCATTAAAGCTGTGTTCAGATTATTTACCATCAGGATGAGTGAACCCGTCCAGCCGTTAGTTTTATGTTTTACAGCTTTGTTTAGTGAATGTGGTCAGTTTTAAAGAGAACAGAGGAGATTTTCATATTTATACACATCAACACTCAGTTACATTTTCAAACTGCAGCTGGAAATTCACACAACAAGGAAGATTTCAGTGCTGGAAGTGTGGTTAAATATTCAGAAGTGGATAAATTCATATTAAAATGACCAGCAGCTGTTTGAAGACTTTAGATAATAATGAAAGTTATCCAGTGAATCAGTGGATAGAAGGTGCTTCCAGACAGACCGGTTCCTTCTGTCAGGTTCTAGGTTCCAGACAGACTGGTTCTTTCTGTTAGGATCTAGCTTCCAGACAGACCGGTTCTTTCTGTGGTTCTTTCTATCAGGATCTAAAATCAGAACTCTGATAAATCCTCCACACATGAACCAGATGTTTCAGGGGTCGGACTTCATCAGAAACTCCAGACTTTTTATTCCCACAGAAGACTTCAGATGCTGTAATCAGTGTTTGACCACATGGAGGCGCCGTTCTGCTGCAGCTGGTCTCAAGACGTTTATCCAGGAACCAACCTGAGACTGAATAATCTTTAAACTGTAAGTATTTAAGGGGGAATTAACCTTTAATCTGTAAGTAGTATTTAAGGTGGAATCAACTTTAAAACTGTATGTAGTATTTAAGGAGGAATCAATTTTTAAACACTATGTGGTATTTAAGGTGGAATTAGCCTTTAAACTGCACATATTTAAGGTGGAACTAACCTTTAAACTGTACATAGTATTTAAGGTGGAATCAACTTTTAAACTGTAAGTAGTATTTAAGGTGGAATCAATTTTTAAACACTATGTGGTATTTAAGGTGGAATTAGCCTTTAAACTGCATGTATTTAAGGTGGAATTAACCTTTAAACCAAGCGTAGTATTCAAGGTGGAATCAGCTTTCAAACTGTACATAGTATTTAAGGTGGAATAAACCTTTAATCTGTAAGTAGTATTTAAGGTGAAATCAATTTTTAAACACTATATAGTATTTAAGGTGGAATTAACCTTTAAACTGCACATATTTAAGGTGGAATTAACCTTTAAACTGTACGTACTACTTAAGGTGGAATCAACTTTTAAACTGTACATAGTATTTAAGGTGGAATTAGCCTTTAAACTGTAGGTAATATTTAAGGTGGTATGAACTTTTAAACTGTATGTCAGTCACTTTATTGATCATTTTCTTCAGTAGGGGGTGCTGTTGGGCTTGTAAATCAGTTTCCATGCAGGGTTGTTGACTTTTCTAGTTTCTAGCAGTGAAATGTTGGAACACGTGGTGTTAAACTCCAGCTACAGGATTCTATTTAATCAAAAGATCATTACTTAGAAATCACACAGTTGATTGATTGGCTGTTGGTCGCAGAGGGGGTGTGGCCTCGTTACAGCCCCAGCTCCAGTGCCGCCTCGTCGCCATGGGAACTGAGACCTGGCAGGTCAAAGGTCAGCCGGTTTCCTCCCTCCATGCTGTTGTCTGACAGGTTTGGAAACTCCCCATCCAGGTGTTCTTCTCTGGCTCCGCCCACATCTCCCGCTGCTCCGCCCACTCCAGTAATCAGACCAGGGTCTCTGTGACGAAGTCGACTCAGGAGGTGGTGATAGGTCAGCATCAGAGCCTGTGGGCGTGGTTAGAGGAGGTCATCTGTTAGCATCTTTCCTGTGAACGCTAACGTGTTTGAAATGACATGTCATGTGATATTATGATGATGTCACCCTGTGTCTGCTCTCCACGCTGTTGTCTCCTCCATCTTCGTTTCCGCCGTCTCCATCTCTATCAGAAACTCTCTCTCCCAGTAGGACCAGTTCATTGAGCCACAGACTGCTGGTGTTACTGGGAGGCTGGAGGTGCTCTGTGCTCTACACACATACAGACACATACTGTTTCATGTCAGGTCATGTTCAGCGTTAATTAATTTAAATAAACTTTAATTTGAAAAGAGGACTCGCCTCCTGAGAGGAATCCACCTGCTCCACAGCCTGCAGGATGACATCACATGCTTACCATAACATCATGCGTCACTTTTCTACACTGTGGGGAGGTTTCTACACTGTGAGGACATTTCTACACTATGAGGACATTTCTACACTGTGGGGACCTTTCTACACTGTGGGGACCTTTCTATACTGTGATTATGTTTCTACACTAGAGGATGCTTGGTTCACGTCAGGATTCTGTGAATGCTCTATATGGGAGTATTATTGTAGCAAAACTATTTATCAATGCGAATCAAGAGTTGTCTGTCAGTATTTCAATCCTTGTGTCTGAACTGAGATTTGTCAATGTGTAAAATAATTTGTCTAATCTTCAAAAATCGCCTGAAAATTTAAAATTTGTACATGTAATAAGATTTGTCCATGCGTACAAAGAGTTGTCCATGTGTAAAAGGAGTTGTCAATGCAAACAAAGACATTTGTATTTGAAAAATTTACGCATCCCACTACACATCAGCAGAAAATACAGATGAATCACCAGTTACGAGTCCTTCGGTTTCACATTTGGCTGTTTTATTTTCACGTGACTTTTGCTACACTTCTGCCTTGAGTGAGATTCGTATCTGAAAAATGTCTGGGTTTTAGCTCCCTGATCTCAGGCTCTCAGGCTCGTCCAGGCTGGCTGCCTTCTGCTCTGCTGCTCTGTACCTGCTCTGCCCTTGTGGCTCTCAGCGCGAGGTCGAGACGCCCCATCTGCCCCAGTTGCCCGACCCAGAGCCCGTCACCGGGTTCACCGGCCCCCGCCACCCCAGGGTGGCGGCGGCGGCCACGACCCGCTCAGGCGATGGTCAACTCTCCGGACGACACGGTCATTTGTCCAAGCCAAACACCCTCTGTCCATTCACCCCAGCACAGCCACGCTTCATGGCCCCAGTCCCGACCAGGCGCCGCCACTCAGCTCTACGCTCAGGCTACCTGGTTGATCCTGCCAGTAGCATATGCTTGTCTCAAAGATTAAGTCATGCAAGTCTAAGTACACACGGCCGGTACAGTGAAACTGCTAATGGCTCATTAAAGCTCGTGTCCGGAGTTTGAATCGCAGCGTCTCCCAAAACACTGTTGGTCCCTCCCTCTGATTTCGTCCCTTTATTTGTGCACGTGTGCAGTACATGAGAGGAGTGCCCGGAGTGCTGCAGCATCTCGCCTGTTTTGCTGTTTTCCACTCTTCTACATTTAGTACATTTAGTGAATAATAAAGGAATTACGTTAGAATTCTGTATTGAGTCTAACTTGTCCTAATACCAAAATAACATGAATCTGCTCGGACGAACGAGTAAAGTTTCAATATGTGATTACACTCGTGTATCCCTCTGGATGACGTTGTTTATCAAACTTAGTGCATTTACGCGTGTATATGTGTTACATTGTTTATTTATTTCTATCTAGAGTTCAGAATTGCATGACTCCTCTGACGAAGAGTATGTCCCAGACGCCCCAACATCTTCCTCAGAGGTCGGGCATCTAAACGAAGCCGTCAGGCGGGCTATGGAGGCCGTGGTCGGGGAGCGACGCGAGCACCCCGAGCCAAAAAACATCCTGCAGTCTCTTGGCCTGACAAGCCGTGGGATCGGTAACTTTTCTGGAAGTTGCTGATCCCTGATGCTCTCTCCTCCACAAGCAAAACAAATGTGTGCGCGGTTGCGTAGTGCGTAGCTCGCCCACCTCTGCATGGGCTTGCTTGCTGTGCGCGTAACCGTTGATTGACAGCACGACAAAGCTGAAGCTCTAACTTGATTGGTCGGCAGCGACCGGCGCTTTTTGGAATAACATGGGGGTCTATGAGAGGAAGGCGGAGCTCAGGAATAAATTTTCATATGGCGTTATACTAACTTTATATTATAGTATCTAACTAGACTAACACATTTAAGCTTTGTTTAAAAAATGATACAAATTGAAAACAAACGGAAACTCCAGACAGCAGCTTTAAATCAGTTATGGTTCTTTTGATCGGCTCGAGGTTATCCCCCGGATGGCGGCCACCTGAGGCATAGCACCGCCTGAAGCTTGCAGATGGTGGACGTGCCTGTGAGCCTGGACTCAGGGAGCTAAAACCCATACATTTTTCAGATACACATCTCATGGCAGAAGTGTAGCAAAAGTCACGTGAAAATAAAACAGCCAATTGTGAAACCGAACGACTCGTAACTGGTGATTCGTATTTTCTGCTGATGTGTAGTGGGATACGTAATTTTTTCAACTACAAATGTCTTTATACGCATGGACAAATCTTATTACATGTAGAAATTTTAAATTTTCAGACGGCTTTTGAAGATTCCAGTTCGCATTGACAAATTTCAGTTCACATAGACAAATTCTTTTACACATTGACAAATCTCACTTCAGACACATGGATTGAAATACAGACAGACAACTCTCGATTCACATTGACAAATAGTTTTGCTACAAAAATACCCCCATACTCTATCAGTGGAACTTGTCACATGAACGTTGTGTTGTTACCGTGTTCTCCAGGTTCTGTCGTTCTCTCAGTTGTTGAGGACCCTGTAGAATTGAACCAGTCAGTCAGTTTATCACTCAGGGTTCTTTAACTCATTGGCTGCCAGCTGTTTTCAGAGCAAAGAGCCCCCTACTGCCAGAGTTTTTAAGAATTTTGACAGATTTTTCAAGACCTACAGAATATCAAGTTTTAATACTACATAAACATTGAAACTGTCTAAAGAAAGTGTAGATTCTCTTCTTTCATCAGGAAAAAAAAGTTTGTTTCTAGCATTTTCGGTTCTAAAGTTATCGGCAGCAGAACATAGGGTAGTTTCAGCAAAAACACCTGTTTTTGACCAAAAAACAGAGAAAACTAGCTTTTTTAGCAGAGAGGCACATCAATCACTTTGATGCCAATATTTTTGGTTTAGTGACATCCCACACAACTGAACAGTTGTTTACTTATATGAAACAACAAAAACAACTCGGAAAAAGCATTTTGAGGTCAACTTTTTAACCTTTTGTTAGCTAAATCATTTATTTACAAAGAAACAACACAAGTCAACATTTTGGTTCAGAACAATACATTTTACAAAATATAAACAAAATATTTTTAGGTGTGTGTGTGTGTGTGTGTGTGTATGTGTGCTAATTCTAAACTCATCTGACTCGACTTCGTCAGACGAGCTGAAGAGAGCGGTGTTGGCGAAACCGAAACCAAAAACTAGCGCGGCTTTGATCACCAGCGGCTGTTGGCAACGGCACTTTTTGCTGTCGCCCCACCATGGTCACTGTCTTTGTCATTCTTTTGGCCCACCGCAAACACTCTCACGTTCCAAAACTCCAGGATTTTCACCGACAAGCTCTGACAGACTGTCCTGCAGCCCCCCCATTCAAAGAACATGATTGACGTCTATAGACGTCATTGGCAGCGAACGTTCGGATTTCAATTGACGTCTATAGACGTCAATGGCAGCAAATGAGTTAATAACTACAGCTCCAATCAGCAGTGTCTGCTTTAGTCTACAGTTCCTCTACTGTCCACTAGGTGCTGATGTGGGCAGGTAGTTGTCAGTTGTGGTAAAGTTAGAGTCCTGTAAACCTCACATAGAAGCTATGGTGGCTGTGTTGAGGTATGATCTATATAGTGAAGATCTAAGGCTTTTGGGTGATGTAGGAACCTGGTTCATGTTCATCTGAAGGACCGGACTTCATAGTTTGATCAAATTCAGGAATCTGCGTTTCACTCTGACCTCTGAACTCTGGCTGGACTCGGAGGCTGACGATGAGGAGGATGAAGAGGAGGATGATCGTTTCTGTGGAGGAGGAGCAGGAGTGGTGGAGATCTACAGACACACAACACACAGATTCAAGGACAGCAATCAGGAAGTGTTGATCTGCATCCAGTGTGAGGATGAAACTGGTTATTATAAAGACAAACACTCCATGACTGACTGGAGAGCAAAGTGCAAAACCTGCTGAGCTAAATATGACGATTGAAATGTAATATTTAATTTATTCAGCTTCATGTTGACGTTCAGATGGTGCAGAGAAATGAAGTCAGCTGTTGCTTCTGGATTCTAATTGTGATAAAATCTGCCACAGGTTTTCTAAGATGACTTCATTACACCACAGATCTGTTGGGTTGATGGCGTCTCCACGAAGATCAGAGGGTTCAGGTTGAAGAATGAGCTCCAGGAGAATGTTCCTTCATAGGAGATGATCCACCAGGTGTTAGATGAGGGGCCTTAACCTCCCTCTGACAGCAGCAGGGTTTCTGTTTATTCTGGTTTTTAACCCACATTTAGTTGATTTTTGTGAAATAACTAATGTTGTAGTCACCACCGTCTGTTAGATCTGTGCTAGGCTGGAACAGTTGGAGTTCTTCCTCATCTTAGTAGATCCAGACTTTTGTAGCTCTGCTGGATCACGGCCGTTGGAGGTCCTGGTTCTTGATGTTTAATCAGCGTTTAGAGAAGACTTGTTCTCTGGTTGCTATGGTGAGTATTCAGCATCTTTAGTGATCACAGGAAGTTTGTTGCTGTGGTGGTTGTGTCTCTGAGTTCTGGTAGTGAGTTCCTGTGGTTCTGTCCCTGTCAGGCTCCAGACCAGACCCTGGAGTCCGTTGGGGGGTTTGCTAGTGTGGTGAGGAAGTGGTTGGAGCAGTTTCTAGTGGTCGCTGATCCTCGGCTGCTTGCCGGGCCTGCAGGATCTCAGTATTAAATACCCACCACCAGGACCACCTGAAGTCCAGGCAGGTTCTGGAGAGGCAGTCAGAGGGATGGAGCCGTGGAGATGGATGAGCTGTTTGAGCTGCAGAGTTCTGTCTGTTGGACAGCAGCTGTGATTCTAATGTTCATCAGGTTTACCAGGTTGTTTATTCAGACAGGTCTGAGTTTCTGAGAGCTCCATCAGAACAGCTACTGGAGCTACAACTGTTCTTGAAGCAGCATTACTAGATGGATGTCAAAGATCAAAGGTTAAAAACAACATGAAGAACATCCTGAAAGACAACCTGGTAGATCCCTGATGATTGATGATGAGTTCAGCCGTAGTCTACGTTCCAGGACTTCATTCCTTCACTGCCTTCTCACAGAGCTTAGCTAAACAGTTTCTTCAACCTGGACCTCACTACACCAGAGTCTGAAGATGTCCAACTAGAGTCCCCTGGAGGACTTCAAACGCCTTTTAAATACCACGGAAACATCATCTTTTAGGACTTGTTCTTAGTGTTTTGACTTTATAACTTTATAGCTTGGAGCTTTGCACATCCATGTTGAAGTCTATGTTGTGTTTAGTCACAAACCTGTCTGCAGCTCAGTGTTATATTATGGTGTTCTCTTGTCTGGTTCAGGTCCCTGAGTGCTGTTTTGTTGTGTTATTTGAGGACAGGTCTCTCTTGAGAATGAGACCCAATGTCTCAATGAGATTACCTGGATAAATAAAGGTTAAATAAAAAGACACAGGAGTTCTCCAGCCTAAAGTACAGACTGCTGAGGCCGGTTTAGACTCCTTTAATTTGATTGTTATTTATTTATTTAGACTCCTGTGAATCTGCTGCTGACAGTGGAGCTGCTCTGAGCTGTTTGGTTTTAACCTCTGAGCAGCTGAAAGACTGCATCTGTTACAGGTTGAGATTAAAAGACTTGAGCTGGAGGAGTTACATTAAATGTGAGTTCGTCTGGTGTTGTGGGTCAGATCTCTGGGGGTTATCTTGGTCCTTCACAGGCGTTTGATGTGTCCACTAGACTGTGTTTGGTTCCTCAGTTTAGTCAACATGATCCTGATGTTTTTTTTCTCTCTGAATGAGTGTCTGAGACCAGATGGTCAGATGCTGAGAGGACGTTCCTCCTGCAGTCTAACATGTAATTACCAGGAGGTGTATTGTTCTCTCAGTGTGGAGGACGGTAAGGTCTATGCTTCGGACAAAGCTGCTGTTCGAAAAACAAATGAGTTTGTTCCTGAGGCTTACAGACATAGGTTTAGATCCTGGAAGAAGTCTGGTCATCAGACTCAGATGGAGTTTACCAGAGAGCTGATGACTCATTTCGGTCGGTGGAGTTCTTCACTAAATGTTCATACATTTGATCCTCTGTGTGATTTACTGATCCTGGAGCAGTTCAACGACTCAGTTCCTTCTCACATGGCCGTCTACATTAGTGAACATAAGGTGAAGACAGCTTAGGAAGCAACCACTCTGAAAGATGATTATTAACACATCAAGGTGATTACAGAACTCAGCAGGTTGGAATAGAACAGACAGGTCTGTGTGGAGGTACAGGTGGTTCAGGTGCAGGTGGTTCAGGTACAGGTGGATCAGGTACAGGTGGATCAGGTACAGGTGGTTCAGGTACAGGTGGATCAGGTACAGGTGGAGTCAGGTACAGGTGGAGTCAGGTACAGGTGGAGTCAGGTACAGGTGGATCAGGTACAGGTGGTTCAGGTACAGGTGGTTCAGGTACAGGTGGATCAGGTACAGGTGGATCAGGTACAGGTGGTTCAGGTACAGGTGGATCAGGTACAGGTGAAGACAGCTGTCTCTCTGTAGCTCGTCCTTCATTGATTGTGGGTTCTCAGCTCCCGTTCTCTCAGTTCACTGATGCTGGTGATCAGGTTCTGATGCAGGGAACAGGTTTAGATGCGTTTCGTGTTCCAGTCCATGGACTGAGGCTGGACTGTGGTCTAGTTCAGAGTGAGGAGACCATGGGGGTGCTCTACCAGTTGTGGGGGTAGGGGTTATTTTAGGGAACAACTTGGCTGTATTTTACAAGGAAATACTTCTGATACATGGAGCTGAGAATACTCAGATACTTGTAGTGTTTCTACTGTAGCTCCATGCTCTATACCTGATGGACTCACCGTGAGGTAGACCTGATCCTGAAGGAGGAACTGCAGGTCGCTCCGTTGTCCTGGTAGCTGTATCAACAACACAGACACAGTTATTAATCAATCACATGACTAATCACTCACATATCTTATTAATCACAACTGGACCCTGTACCTCCTGTTGGACCCTGTATTGGACCTCCTGTGTATACTGTAAGTTCTGCATGTACTGTAAATACTGTATATAATTGCTCATCTTAATTAAACAGCAATGTGCCTTCACTGTAAGTTAGCCAATTAGCCGGTTAGCAGTTAGCCGGTTAGCTGGTTAGCCGGTTAGCTGACACAGAATGTCACTGACAGGAGAGTTGAAGCTGGAAGAAACAACAGATTGAATGAAGAGAAGAGCTCACGTCTCTTTGTTGTGACGATATGTGTGTTTTGAAATAGAATAATTTAAGTTGTCATTTCCAACCAGACACCAGTAGCAGCGTGGGGATGTGGACAGGAAACAGAGGCTTCAGAAAGCCACGAACTGTAAAGAGACATGCAGCTCCAGTTAAATATGGAGGAGTAAAGTCAAGTTTCATCAGAGCAAAGGAAAAATAAAAATCAAGGAGTCCTTTTACAGAGGGATTATCCTTTAAAGTGTAAACCAGATGTTTGCTAAACATCCGTCTTGCTATAAATATCAAAGCAGATCTGAAATCACCACTCAAAGATAAAGCAAATATCAAACTGATGCTTGGAACCTTTCCAACAAATGGAGGAGTGATTTCAATGGGATACACCTGTGGAATCATCAACCAATGGGCAGATGCTAAAAGAGAGGACTGGATGTAAAGCTGGGACAACTTCATGAATAGATGTTTTATTTGTTTAATGTGTCTTTCTACTTTAATTATCTTCAACATACCAAAGCATGTCAGTGGTCCTCCTATGTCTGGCCTCAGTGTGTTTCTCTTTAAACTGATGTATAGCTGATCAATATGGTCCGTTCTTACCGGAGTGGCCTGGCTGAGATCCAGCAGAACAACAGTCACCAGAAACAGCCACATCCTGGACAAACACGCTGAACGGGGTGCAGTGGGTCGGTTCTGAGGGTCCTGAAGGTCCTATATGTCCAAGTCAGTTCTGAGGGTCCTGAAGGACTCGTATGTCCGGGTGGGTTGTGAGGGTCCTGAAGGCCTCGTCTGTACGGGTCGGTCCGGGTATCAGGGGTCCTGCAGGTTCTGACTGCATCCTGCTCTGATTGGTCTTTTATAGTGTGTTTGTCAGGAAGTGTGTGTCATCATGTTGCCCTCGGTTACGCCCTCCTCCTACTGACTGTCCGCACAACAACAACAACAACAAGAAAAACAAGCTGACAGCAAACATTCAGAGCTGCTGCTGTTCAGCTTCACTTTAGTGCCTCCCCTGGGAGAAATCTGTATCTAAAAAAAATAAGCTGCACACCAACACATAGCAGAACACATAAAGTTCATAACATATAACCCTAGTTGTGTGGATAAGATTCAATGACATAAAAAATAAAAGACACACATCAGAACACACAGCTGCTCCTTTACGAGGCTGATGAGGGATAGAAGAGGTCTAAATCCAGCAGGACTCTGGACCTCCTGCCTCAATCCAACAGTTCAGACTCAGTGAACAGGACATGTGACGGGTCAGAAGGGAGACTGATGGAGGTCTGAGTAAACAACATGAGGGGAGCAGGACTTCCATGATATGACAAGTCTGGACTTGATGGTTCCTCAATAAAAGATCAGGAAAAAGCCTGAGTCGTCTCAGAAAATGGAGGTGCTGCTGGATTCTGGCTCTAACACTTGGAGCTTCTCATTTCTAAACAACCATAGACATATCCTGTGGTCATGGAAAGGATGCTAATCTGTCTCAGAAGGGTCAAATTATTGGCCTGCATCAAGCAAAGAAAACAACTATGGAAATGAAACAACTAAAATCAGGTTAAGAAGCATTCAACACATCATTAGAACCTGAAGGATAGTGGAGAACCATCATCTTCAGGAACAAATGTGGTCTGATGAGTCGAGATCTACCCTGTTCTAGAGTGATGGGGGGATCAGGGTAAGAATGGAGGCGGATGAAGTGATGCCCTCATCATTGCTAGTGGGGGTTAGCGTTATGATCTGGGGTCAGTCAGGTTCACCGACGTTATGTTCCCAAAGAATGAGGTCAGCTGACTACCTGAAGATACTGAAGGACCAGGTCTTTGAATCAGTGGAGGTTTTCTACATGTTCCAAGAAGACGATGCCAGGATTCATGGAGCTCACATTGAGAAGGAGTGGATCAGGGAGCAGGAGATGGATTGTCCTCCACAGAGTCCAGACCTCACTGAGAACCTCTGGTATGTTCTGGAGAAGACTTTTGTCCAATGCTCCCATCATCAATAGAAGCTCTTGGTAGAAAATGAATGTATCTCTGGACAGAAATAAATCCTGGGACATTACAGAAGCTTATGGAAACGATGCCACAGTTAATGAGAGCCGTTCTCAAAGTTACTGGTTGTGGTCACTCAGGTGTGCATCATCATGTAGAGCAACACTGGACTTGCTGCTGAACATCTGGTCACATCTGGAGTCTATCAGAACCTTATTTCAACAATATGAGACTGAAAAACAGGAGTAAAGCAGAGCCAAACCTCAGGATGATCAGCATCATGAGGTGAACACTGCTCATTTGTTCAGAGAAATATGCTGGAGCAGACCTTCTCCTGGAGAACTCTACGGTATCAGACAGGCCTGTCATGATGAGAAACTAAGAGTAAAGTACAGTTTAGAGGAGCACAGAACACAAATACTCAAGCTCCTCATTTTACTGAAGTACAGTTCAGCAGTAAAAGTACTGTGTTATGTTCTCTGGCTGATATTGCCAATGCTGGTGTGTCCACATACTGGAGACCACATGATGTTTGAGACGTGTTTCTCAGTCAGATTAATGGAGCTGTGGTAAACCAACAACACACAAACACACCCATCTGACAGTAAACACATTTCACAACCAGCAGGATTTATTATGGAGTCCATCTGAAGAACTTTATGTAGAAGACTACAGGAGAACCTTTATATAGAAGAATAAACTACAGGAGAGCCTTTATGTAGGAGAAAAACTACAGGAGAACCTTTATATAGGAGAATAAACTACAGGAGAACCTTTATATCGGAGAATAAACTACAGGAGAACCTTTATATCGGAGAATAAACTACAGGAGAACCTTTATATCGGAGAATAAACGACAGGAGAACCTTTATATCGGAGAATAAATGACAGGAGAACCTTGATATCGGAGAATAAATGACAGGAGAACCTTTATATAGAAGAATAAACTACAGGAGAATAAACTACAGGAGAACCTTTATTTTGGAGAATAAACTACAAGAGAACCTTCATATTGGAGAATAAACTACAGGAGAACCTTTATTTTGGAGAATAAACTCCAGGAGAACCTTCATATAGGAGAATAAAGGGTTAGGTCGAGGGAAAGAGTAGAGGGTTAGGTGGAGGAGTTTGTCCCCTCCCGGAGGAGAAGGACCGTGCACGGTCCATCCACCCTCCATCATAACCGGGACCCCGGTCCCATCTTGGCTGGGGGGCACGACGGCGTCCTCTGCCATGTCGCACCACAACCCAGTCCTCATCCATGTTATTTCCTTTCTCAAAATAAAATATTTTTTAAGAGAAAGGAAAAAAACAAACAACTAAAGGCGCTTTCACGTGGAAAGAATAGTCCGTAAATAAAATTTTAAAACAAAGAAAAAAGAAAAACAAACAACTTAGGGCGCTTTCCCTTGGAAAGGAAATTCCGTATACGGAATTGGTAAATTTTAAAATGTAAATAAG
This sequence comes from Acanthochromis polyacanthus, assembly GCF_021347895.1. Taxonomy (NCBI): domain Eukaryota; kingdom Metazoa; phylum Chordata; class Actinopteri; family Pomacentridae; genus Acanthochromis; species Acanthochromis polyacanthus. The sequence goes on along the minus strand of NC_067135.1, from coordinate 495,222 downwards.
AAATAAAAAATAAACAAACAAAGGAAGGTGTGCCTGTTTATACGACGTTTCGGCCTCCTCGAGGCCTTCTTCAGGTGAGGCACACTACAAAAATAGAGCTGGCTGGCTAGAGCAGTGAGCAAGAGATGCTTCCCCTTCGCTGGTCAGCTCCCGAATGAGCTCTGTGACTCAGCGCTTCCTATTTATACTCCCCTCTGCATTTTACGGTTTTTTCGTTTTTTCTGTTCTGTTATATTTAACTTCAATGTATATTGGATTATATTGTTTTTTTAATGGATTTTCAATAGTTTCACATGAATTTAAAACAATATGAATGAATTAAAATAGTTTTTAAGTGTTTTTAAGTGTTTTAAACGGTTTTAAGTGTTTTTAAATGGTTTTTAACTGTTTTTAAATGTTTTTAAGTGTTTTTAAACGGTTTAGAATGTTTTTAAATGTTTTTAACTGTTTTTAAGCGTTTTAAAGCAGTTTTAAGTGTTTTTAAATGTTTTTTTAACTATTTGTAAGTGTTTTGAGTGTTTTTTGACTGTTTTTAAGTGTTATTAACTATTTTTGAGTACTATAAATGATTGAGCATTTTTGGAGTAGTGTTTTTTTAATTTTTATCCAGTTTTAAGTATAGCCCTATTTTTAATATAAATTAATAATTTGTTTTAACCTCTACCATGCCTTTTTAACCCTTTACAACCCTATATCAGCCCCTTATGAATTATCCAATGAAATTAATTGATATATTTCTATTTGTTAATAAGTTATATATTTATTTATTTATTTAAGCTTTTATCCCCTTAATGTATTAACCCCCTCCAACCCATAACTCCCCTGTTAGGGTTAGGGCTTTGGGTTGGGGAGGGTAAGGGTTAGGTGAAGGAATAAGGCCCCCTCAAGTTAGAGGGGAACCGTGGTGCACTGTCCATCCTGCCTTTAAGGTCAAACGCCAGGGACCACAGCCTCGAAGAATCCACGGGTAAGTATTTGTTCTAAATGTGCATTACTTTGCTTCTCCAATTCTTAATTATGTTTTCCTTTTTCTCCACAGGTTTTTCTACAGCTGCGTCCGGATCCAGGTAAGTACAGGTAAGTTTTAACCTTGTAACTGTAATTAGCTTTTTAAACTGTTTTTAGCTTTTTAGATCCAGGTAAGTACAGGTAAGTTTTAACCTTGTCTTTAAATAGTTTTTAAACTGTAATTAGCTTTTAACTCTGTTTAGCTTTTTAATCTGTTTTTAAACCTGTTTTGAGATTTCCATATGACTGTTTTTAGCCTTTGAATCTTTTACCCGTATACGGATTTTTTTACTTTAGCTATTCTTAATCCCTTACTTGGGTTTTTATGCTGGTTTCGCCTTTGCTATATATGTAATAAAAAATAAAATGTAAAAAACCAACCCGTCCCTGTGTGCCGTCTTTGTCTTCTATCTATTTCTATTCTTCTACTGGGGACTCTCTTCTTGGGTCTACCCTTCTTCTATTGGGGACTCCTATTTGGGTCTACCCTTCTCTGCTGAGTTTAAAGTGTGCAACCGGCGACGTTTCGACCTCTGTTCGGGTCTTCCTCAGGCCTAGCACACTGTCTGACTGACGGCTCCCCATACTGCGACCTCCCTATGGAGGTGGCTTGCCCCATGTGGCGCTCTCCCGAAGGAGAGGGCTTCCCATCCACCCCGGTCAAAAGAAAATCATAAAATGAGCTGTGCCTGACTTGGCTTCTATTTATACTAGTTTAGTTTATGAAAAAAGTGTTTTAATTAATTTCCTTAATATAGTTTAGCCGAATAGGGGACACGCTTCTCGGTTCTACCCTACAGGGGATCCGCTACTTGGGTCTTCCCTTTACATAGTTTAGGTTAAATAGGGGACACGCTTGGGTCTACCCTTTACATATATAGGGCTCCTACTACTTGGGTCTACCCTCCAAACTCTTTAGTTTAAGAGGGGTCCCGCTACTTGGGTTTGCCCGTCAAACTTTTTCTTAAGTAGATAATTAAAACACTTTTTCTCCTTTATATTAGGTTTTATAGCTTCTAATTTAGTTTTAGCTTTTAGGGGGTGGGAAAATTTCCTTATTTGGGTTATTTAAGTGCTTCAAATTTAGCTTTTAGAGGGGCTTAATTAAGGTTAGAAAATGGGCTAGGGGATCCCTGGTTAGGGTTAGGATTTGGGGTCTGGGCTGGGGGGTCTCAAATTAGGATTAGGCATAGGCTTTGGGGGGTCCTTAATAAAGGTTGGGTGGCCAAATCACTTCCAAATTTGGGTTAGGGGTCTCCTGGTTAAGGTTAGGGCATCCGATTTGGGTTAGGGGGTCCTCAATTGGGGTTAAAATTAAGGCCAAATTTATTCGGAGGCCGGGGTCCCCAGCGAAGGACCCCAGACGAGGAGGCACGGGCTGGGTTAGGTGAAGGAATAAGGCCCCCTCAAGTTAGAGGGGAACCGTGGTGCACTGTCCATCCTGCCTTTAAGGTCAAACGCCAGGGACCACAGCCTCGAAGAATCCACGGGTAAGTATTTGTTCTAAATGTGCATTACTTTGCTTCTCCAATTCTTAATTATGTTTTCCTTTTTCTCCACAGGTTTTTCTACAGCTGCGTCCGGATCCAGGTAAGTACAGGTAAGTTTTAACCTTGTAACTGTAATTAGCTTTTTAAACTGTTTTTAGCTTTTTAGATCCAGGTAAGTACAGGTAAGTTTTAACCTTGTCTTTAAATAGTTTTTAAACTGTAATTAGCTTTTAACTCTGTTTAGCTTTTTAATCTGTTTTTAAACCTGTTTTGAGATTTCCATATGACTGTTTTTAGCCTTTGAATCTTTTACCCGTATACGGATTTTTTTACTTTAGCTATTCTTAATCCCTTACTTGGGTTTTTATGCTGGTTTCGCCTTTGCTATATATGTAATAAAAAATAAAATGTAAAAAACCAACCCGTCCCTGTGTGCCGTCTTTGTCTTCTATCTATTTCTATTCTTCTACTGGGGACTCTCTTCTTGGGTCTACCCTTCTTCTATTGGGGACTCCTATTTGGGTCTACCCTTCTCTGCTGAGTTTAAAGTGTGCAACCGGCGACGTTTCGACCTCTGTTCGGGTCTTCCTCAGGCCTAGCACACTGTCTGACTGACGGCTCCCCATACTGCGACCTCCCTATGGAGGTGGCTTGCCCCATGTGGCGCTCTCCCGAAGGAGAGGGCTTCCCATCCACCCCGGTCAAAAGAAAATCATAAAATGAGCTGTGCCTGACTTGGCTTCTATTTATACTAGTTTAGTTTATGAAAAAAGTGTTTTAATTAATTTCCTTAATATAGTTTAGCCGAATAGGGGACACGCTTCTCGGTTCTACCCTACAGGGGATCCGCTACTTGGGTCTTCCCTTTACATAGTTTAGGTTAAATAGGGGACACGCTTGGGTCTACCCTTTACATATATAGGGCTCCTACTACTTGGGTCTACCCTCCAAACTCTTTAGTTTAAGAGGGGTCCCGCTACTTGGGTTTGCCCGTCAAACTTTTTCTTAAGTAGATAATTAAAACACTTTTTCTCCTTTATATTAGGTTTTATAGCTTCTAATTTAGTTTTAGCTTTTAGGGGGTGGGAAAATTTCCTTATTTGGGTTATTTAAGTGCTTCAAATTTAGCTTTTAGAGGGGCTTAATTAAGGTTAGAAAATGGGCTAGGGGATCCCTGGTTAGGGTTAGGATTTGGGGTCTGGGCTGGGGGGTCTCAAATTAGGATTAGGCATAGGCTTTGGGGGGTCCTTAATAAAGGTTGGGTGGCCAAATAGGGTTAGGGTCAGGGTTAGGGTTAGGGTCAGGGTCAGGGTTAGGGTCAGGGTTAGGGTTAGGTATTAGGGAAAAGCCCTCCATTACAGAGGGCCGTGGCCCCCCAGGAAGCCATAAGCTCCCTGAGGGGCCTGGTGCACGGTCCATCCCCCCGAAGGGCACCCCACCCTGGCTCTACTTGCCCTCATCAACTGCCCACTTAGGCTTTGTATACATAATTTAATAGTGTTTTTTATAGTTACTATTTAGTATTTGTTTTTATATTTATTAAAATCAAAAACCCTATTATTTACCCTATTCATGTAGCCATCCCATAATAGGCCTTTGCTGGGTGCCCTTAGCGCTATGTTTCGGCCCTATTTTGGCCTTCATCAGGCGTGGGTCACCCGCTTTACTCAGAGCTGTTTCCCCTTTGAACTACTATCCCCAAATGAGCTCCCTGTGCTGTCCTCCTTTATATAGCCTCATTGTCTCCGCCCCCTTCGAATTTGTTTTCTATTTGTTTTAGGTTTTTAGAATATTCCCAATTTGGTTTTTACTGTTTTGCTTGTTTATTAATTGTTTTTTCTTCTTTTTACAGGTTTTTGCAGGTCCAGATCAAGGTAAGTATATTTTGGTTATTCCTAATTTGGTTTATACTAATTGTTTTTTCCTTTTTTCAGGTTTTGTCAGGTCCAAATACAGGTAAGTGTTTAAAAAAAATTGTTTTAATTACTTAATTTAGTTTAGCCAATTAGGGGACGCGCTTCACGGTTCAACCCTTGGGGGATCCGCTACTTGGGTCTCCCCTTTACATATTTTAGACAACATAGGGGACCCGCTTCCCGGTTCGACCCTTCAGGGGATCCGGTACTTGGGTCTACCCTTTACATACTTTTGGTTCCAAAGGGGACCCGCCTTGGGTCTACCCTTTGAACCTACTATCAAGTAAATAATCAAAACACTTTTTCCCTTTAAGTTAATTGTTCCTAATTTGGTTTGTTGTTCCTAATTGTTTTTTCCTTTTTTACAGGTTTTCCCGGTCCGGATTAAGGTAAGTGTTCAGGTAAGTATTGGTTTTCAGGTTTTTCCTTTCTTGGTGTCCAATTTTGTCAAACTGTTGGTGAATTGTTTTAAACATAATTGTTCTTTGTGCTTCCATCTTAGGCTTGACATCTTCCCCGCCCCATAGAAGAATCAGCCAACTTCTTGAAATTATTTTTCATGTTAGCAATTGGCGATTGGCTTGAATTAGCTCTGCTTGAGCTTGCGCCGATTTGGCATACTTCCCTTTATTTTGACTCATATTCGTTCTTAGGGGTATTATTAAACTTAATTTAGCTTGTAGACCTGCCAATGCTTCTTGCCTCAACTCCAAACTTTTCCGTCTGTAAGATTTTTCCTCATGTTGTGGTTAATATTCATCCCTCGATTTAGGCTCCAAATAAAACTATTTTCAAACATTTTTCACCAATGTGACTGTTTTTAAACCAGATGAAATGTTAAAACCTGAATCCCCATGAACTACAATCATTTTTAACCTTTGAATTATTTTTAACCTTTGACCTTTTGTACCCAAAGAATTTCCAATGTTTTTAACCCTTGACCTCTTGTTTTTAGATGTGTTTCCCCAATTATTTTTAAATTTTAAACCTCCAATTATTTAGGTTTAGGATTAGGTAGGGGAGGGTCCTTAAGGTTAGGGCTTAAGTAGTGGATTGGGGTTAAGGTTAGTGATTGGGGTTAGGGTCAGGGCTTAGGTATCAGGGCAAGGGGCTGTGGTTAAGGTTAGGGAATAGGAATGGGTAAGGGTTAGATTTTTAGGAGGGGTGGGATGCTCCCGCCGAAGCTAAACGGAGGGAGGCACTGGCTGGATAGGTATTAGGGAAAAGCCCTCCATTACAGAGGGCCGTGGCCCCCCAGGAAGCCATAAGCTCCCTGAGGGGCCTGGTGCACGGTCCATCCCCCCGAAGGGCACCCCACCCTGGCTCTACTTGCCCTCATCAACTGCCCACTTAGGCTTTGTATACATAATTTAATAGTGTTTTTTATAGTTACTATTTAGTATTTGTTTTTATATTTATTAAAATCAAAAACCCTATTATTTACCCTATTCATGTAGCCATCCCATAATAGGCCTTTGCTGGGTGCCCTTAGCGCTACGTTTCGGCCCTATTTTGGCCTTCATCAGGCGTGGGTCACCCGCTTTACTCAGAGCTGTTTCCCCTTTGAACTACTATCCCCAAATGAGCTCCCTGTGCTGTCCTCCTTTATATAGCCTCATTGTCTCCGCCCCCTTCGAATTTGTTTTCTATTTGTTTTAGGTTTTTAGAATATTCCCAATTTGGTTTTTTACTGTTTTGCTTGTTTATTAATTGTTTTTTCTTCTTTTTACAGGTTTTTGCAGGTCCAGATCAAGGTAAGTATATTTTGGTTATTCCTAATTTGGTTTATACTAATTGTTTTTTCCTTTTTTCAGGTTTTGTCAGGTCCAAATACAGGTAAGTGTTTAAAAAAAATTGTTTTAATTACTTAATTTAGTTTAGCCAATTAGGGGACGCGCTTCACGGTTCAACCCTTGGGGGATCCGCTACTTGGGTCTCCCCTTTACATATTTTAGACAACATAGGGGACCCGCTTCCCGGTTCGACCCTTCAGGGGATCCGGTACTTGGGTCTACCCTTTACATACTTTTGGTTCCAAAGGGGACCCGCCTTGGGTCTACCCTTTGAACCTACTATCAAGTAAATAATCAAAACACTTTTTCCCTTTAAGTTAATTGTTCCTAATTTGGTTTGTTGTTCCTAATTGTTTTTTCCTTTTTTACAGGTTTTCCCGGTCCGGATTAAGGTAAGTGTTCAGGTAAGTATTGGTTTTCAGGTTTTTCCTTTCTTGGTGTCCAATTTTGTCAAACTGTTGGTGAATTGTTTTAAACATAATTGTTCTTTGTGCTTCCATCTTAGGCTTGACATCTTCCCCGCCCCATAGAAGAATCAGCCAACTTCTTGAAATTATTTTTCATGTTAGCAATTGGCGATTGGCTTGAATTAGCTCTGCTTGAGCTTGCGCCGATTTGGCATACTTCCCTTTATTTTGACTCATATTCGTTCTTAGGGGTATTATTAAACTTAATTTAGCTTGTAGACCTGCCAATGCTTCTTGCCTCAACTCCAAACTTTTCCGTCTGTAAGATTTTTCCTCATGTTGTGGTTAATATTCATCCCTCGATTTAGGCTCCAAATAAAACTATTTTCAAACATTTTTCACCAATGTGACTGTTTTTAAACCAGATGAAATGTTAAAACCTGAATCCCCATGAACTACAATCATTTTTAACCTTTGAATTATTTTTAACCTTTGACCTTTTGTACCCAAAGAATTTCCAATGTTTTTAACCCTTGACCTCTTGTTTTTAGATGTGTTTCCCCAATTATTTTTAAATTTTTAACCTCCAATTATTTAGGTTTAGGATTAGGTAGGGGAGGGTCCTTAAGGTTAGGGCTTAAGTAGTGGATTGGGGTTAAGGTTAGTGATTGGGGTTAGGGTCAGGGCTTAGGTATCAGGGCAAGGGGCTGTGGTTAAGGTTAGGGAATAGGAATGGGTAAGGGTTAGATTTTTAGGAGGGGTGGGATGCTCCCGCCGAAGCTAAACGGAGGGAGGCACTGGCTGGATAGGTATTAGGGAAAAGCCCTCCATTACAGAGGGCCGTGGCCCCCCAGGAAGCCATAAGCTCCCTGAGGGGCCTGGTGCACGGTCCATCCCCCCGAAGGGCACCCCACCCTGGCTCTACTTGCCCTCATCAACTGCCCACTTAGGCTTTGTATACATAATTTAATAGTGTTTTTTATAGTTACTATTTAGTATTTGTTTTTATATTTATTAAAATCAAAAACCCTATTATTTACCCTATTCATGTAGCCATCCCATAATAGGCCTTTGCTGGGTGCCCTTAGCGCTACGTTTCGGCCCTATTTTGGCCTTCATCAGGCGTGGGTCACCCGCTTTACTCAGAGCTGTTTCCCCTTTGAACTACTATCCCCAAATGAGCTCCCTGTGCTGTCCTCCTTTATATAGCCTCATTGTCTCCGCCCCCTTCGAATTTGTTTTCTATTTGTTTTAGGTTTTTAGAATATTCCCAATTTGGTTTTTTACTGTTTTGCTTGTTTATTAATTGTTTTTTCTTCTTTTTACAGGTTTTTGCAGGTCCAGATCAAGGTAAGTATATTTTGGTTATTCCTAATTTGGTTTATACTAATTGTTTTTTCCTTTTTTCAGGTTTTGTCAGGTCCAAATACAGGTAAGTGTTTAAAAAAAATTGTTTTAATTACTTAATTTAGTTTAGCCAATTAGGGGACGCGCTTCACGGTTCAACCCTTGGGGGATCCGCTACTTGGGTCTCCCCTTTACATATTTTAGACAACATAGGGGACCCGCTTCCCGGTTCGACCCTTCAGGGGATCCGGTACTTGGGTCTACCCTTTACATACTTTTGGTTCCAAAGGGGACCCGCCTTGGGTCTACCCTTTGAACCTACTATCAAGTAAATAATCAAAACACTTTTTCCCTTTAAGTTAATTGTTCCTAATTTGGTTTGTTGTTCCTAATTGTTTTTTCCTTTTTTACAGGTTTTCCCGGTCCGGATTAAGGTAAGTGTTCAGGTAAGTATTGGTTTTCAGGTTTTTCCTTTCTTGGTGTCCAATTTTGTCAAACTGTTGGTGAATTGTTTTAAACATAATTGTTCTTTGTGCTTCCATCTTAGGCTTGACATCTTCCCCGCCCCATAGAAGAATCAGCCAACTTCTTGAAATTATTTTTCATGTTAGCAATTGGCGATTGGCTTGAATTAGCTCTGCTTGAGCTTGCGCCGATTTGGCATACTTCCCTTTATTTTGACTCATATTCGTTCTTAGGGGTATTATTAAACTTAATTTAGCTTGTAGACCTGCCAATGCTTCTTGCCTCAACTCCAAACTTTTCCGTCTGTAAGATTTTTCCTCATGTTGTGGTTAATATTCATCCCTCGATTTAGGCTCCAAATAAAACTATTTTCAAACATTTTTCACCAATGTGACTGTTTTTAAACCAGATGAAATGTTAAAACCTGAATCCCCATGAACTACAATCATTTTTAACCTTTGAATTATTTTTAACCTTTGACCTTTTGTACCCAAAGAATTTCCAATGTTTTTAACCCTTGACCTCTTGTTTTTAGATGTGTTTCCCCAATTATTTTTAAATTTTTAACCTCCAATTATTTAGGTTTAGGATTAGGTAGGGGAGGGTCCTTAAGGTTAGGGCTTAAGTAGTGGATTGGGGTTAAGGTTAGTGATTGGGGTTAGGGTCAGGGCTTAGGTATCAGGGCAAGGGGCTGTGGTTAAGGTTAGGGAATAGGAATGGGTAAGGGTTAGATTTTTAGGAGGGGTGGGATGCTCCCGCCGAAGCTAAACGGAGGGAGGCACTGGCTGGATAGGTATTAGGGAAAAGCCCTCCATTACAGAGGGCCGTGGCCCCCCAGGAAGCCATAAGCTCCCTGAGGGGCCTGGTGCACGGTCCATCCCCCCGAAGGGCACCCCACCCTGGCTCTACTTGCCCTCATCAACTGCCCACTTAGGCTTTGTATACATAATTTAATAGTGTTTTTTATAGTTACTATTTAGTATTTGTTTTTATATTTATTAAAATCAAAAACCCTATTATTTACCCTATTCATGTAGCCATCCCATAATAGGCCTTTGCTGGGTGCCCTTAGCGCTACGTTTCGGCCCTATTTTGGCCTTCATCAGGCGTGGGTCACCCGCTTTACTCAGAGCTGTTTCCCCTTTGAACTACTATCCCCAAATGAGCTCCCTGTGCTGTCCTCCTTTATATAGCCTCATTGTCTCCGCCCCCTTCGAATTTGTTTTCTATTTGTTTTAGGTTTTTAGAATATTCCCAATTTGGTTTTTTACTGTTTTGCTTGTTTATTAATTGTTTTTTCTTCTTTTTACAGGTTTTTGCAGGTCCAGATCAAGGTAAGTATATTTTGGTTATTCCTAATTTGGTTTATACTAATTGTTTTTTCCTTTTTTCAGGTTTTGTCAGGTCCAAATACAGGTAAGTGTTTAAAAAAAATTGTTTTAATTACTTAATTTAGTTTAGCCAATTAGGGGACGCGCTTCACGGTTCAACCCTTGGGGGATCCGCTACTTGGGTCTCCCCTTTACATATTTTAGACAACATAGGGGACCCGCTTCCCGGTTCGACCCTTCAGGGGATCCGGTACTTGGGTCTACCCTTTACATACTTTTGGTTCCAAAGGGGACCCGCCTTGGGTCTACCCTTTGAACCTACTATCAAGTAAATAATCAAAACACTTTTTCCCTTTAAGTTAATTGTTCCTAATTTGGTTTGTTGTTCCTAATTGTTTTTTCCTTTTTTACAGGTTTTCCCGGTCCGGATTAAGGTAAGTGTTCAGGTAAGTATTGGTTTTCAGGTTTTTCCTTTCTTGGTGTCCAATTTTGTCAAACTGTTGGTGAATTGTTTTAAACATAATTGTTCTTTGTGCTTCCATCTTAGGCTTGACATCTTCCCCGCCCCATAGAAGAATCAGCCAACTTCTTGAAATTATTTTTCATGTTAGCAATTGGCGATTGGCTTGAATTAGCTCTGCTTGAGCTTGCGCCGATTTGGCATACTTCCCTTTATTTTGACTCATATTCGTTCTTAGGGGTATTATTAAACTTAATTTAGCTTGTAGACCTGCCAATGCTTCTTGCCTCAACTCCAAACTTTTCCGTCTGTAAGATTTTTCCTCATGTTGTGGTTAATATTCATCCCTCGATTTAGGCTCCAAATAAAACTATTTTCAAACATTTTTCACCAATGTGACTGTTTTTAAACCAGATGAAATGTTAAAACCTGAATCCCCATGAACTACAATCATTTTTAACCTTTGAATTATTTTTAACCTTTGACCTTTTGTACCCAAAGAATTTCCAATGTTTTTAACCCTTGACCTCTTGTTTTTAGATGTGTTTCCCCAATTATTTTTAAATTTTTAACCTCCAATTATTTAGGTTTAGGATTAGGTAGGGGAGGGTCCTTAAGGTTAGGGCTTAAGTAGTGGATTGGGGTTAAGGTTAGTGATTGGGGTTAGGGTCAGGGCTTAGGTATCAGGGCAAGGGGCTGTGGTTAAGGTTAGGGAATAGGAATGGGTAAGGGTTAGATTTTTAGGAGGGGTGGGATGCTCCCGCCGAAGCTAAACGGAGGGAGGCACTGGCTGGATAGGTATTAGGGAAAAGCCCTCCATTACAGAGGGCCGTGGCCCCCCAGGAAGCCATAAGCTCCCTGAGGGGCCTGGTGCACGGTCCATCCCCCCGAAGGGCACCCCACCCTGGCTCTACTTGCCCTCATCAACTGCCCACTTAGGCTTTGTATACATAATTTAATAGTGTTTTTTATAGTTACTATTTAGTATTTGTTTTTATATTTATTAAAATCAAAAACCCTATTATTTACCCTATTCATGTAGCCATCCCATAATAGGCCTTTGCTGGGTGCCCTTAGCGCTACGTTTCGGCCCTATTTTGGCCTTCATCAGGCGTGGGTCACCCGCTTTACTCAGAGCTGTTTCCCCTTTGAACTACTATCCCCAAATGAGCTCCCTGTGCTGTCCTCCTTTATATAGCCTCATTGTCTCCGCCCCCTTCGAATTTGTTTTCTATTTGTTTTAGGTTTTTAGAATATTCCCAATTTGGTTTTTTACTGTTTTGCTTGTTTATTAATTGTTTTTTCTTCTTTTTACAGGTTTTTGCAGGTCCAGATCAAGGTAAGTATATTTTGGTTATTCCTAATTTGGTTTATACTAATTGTTTTTTCCTTTTTTCAGGTTAGGGTTAGGGTTAGGGTTAGGATTTATATATTCGGCCCCCTCCTGTGAGGGGAACCTTGGTGCACTGTCCATCCCCGGCTTGAGGTCCACCACCAGGGACCCAGGCCACCACCAAATGGGCTCACAAGACCCACAGCCCCTGGCTTATTTTAGAAAAGCACTGTAACTAGTCATGCTCAATTTAGCTTCGTTAATAACCGACTTGGCTTATTCCTTTTCTTTAACAGGTGACACGCTTCTTGGGTCTACCTCTTCGTAATAACCGACTTGGCTTATTCCTTTTCTTTTACAGGTGACACGCTTCTTGGGTCTACCTCTTCGATAGGGGACACGCTTCTTGGGTTCTACCCTTTAATTTAAAACAGGTAAGTAATTAAAGTGCTCTTCTCTTTTTTACAGGTTCCCGTGGTCCAGGTAAGTACACAAGGTAAGTATAGACTGTTTTTAAATTGACTGTATTTAGCCTATGAATTTAAACAACTTGTTTTTAATAGCTCTACTTAGCATATGAATTGGATTTTTTAGCTTGTTTTTAATGCCTCTTCTTAGGATTTTTTTACAGCAACCAACGAACTATGTACATATTTACATGGACTTCAATAAAACCCTCCCCCCCCGGTAGTCGACTTGTTTTTTATATAGTGTGCATAGGGGCTACGTTTCGACCTCCTTTCGGGTCTTCCTCAGGCCCTGCACACTATCCCCATACAAAAATCCCCGGGAGCAAGGTCCCGGAGATGTTGCCACCCCGAAGTCCCAAAGCAAAATGAGCCTCACTAGGCGTTTCCATCAACTATATTTAGTTTGTTACATCCCACACTTAGGTTTTAAATACACTTACTTAGTTTTTAACAACCCATACTTGGTTTTTAACACTTTTACTTAGTTTTCAAATACTCTTACTTGGTTTTTAACACTTACTTAGTTTTTAAAGAGGGATGGGGGTGGGCTTAGGGTTAGGGGGCGGGGTTAGGGTTAGGGAACCAGCCCTTGGGGTTAAGGTTAGGATTTTGGGGTCAGGGTTAGGGTTAGGGTTAGGGTTAGGGTTAGGGTTAGGACGAGGAAAGCTTCCCCTCCCTAGGGAGAAGGATGGTGCACGGTCCATCCACCCATTACCAACCTCGGGACCCCAGTCCCAATCCTGTGGACGGGTGCGTGGGCGTTTCCTGCCCCGTCTTACCACCGTCCATCCATCCATTTTTATGCTGTTTTTTTCTATTTATTTTTTTAAAAAAACAGCAAACAACTAAAAGCGCTTTCAAATAGAAAGGTAAACCAAAAAAGAAATGTTTTTTATGTTGTAAGTAAAAAAATAAAATTCCAAAGGTTTTTAAATAAAATAAAACAATGAACTAAAGAAGGTGTGCTGTAAAACAAAATAAATCACGACGTTTCGACCGTAAACGGTCTTCCTCAGGTGAAAAAACAGCACACAAATAACTGGAAGTTGGCTCTGCAGTGGAAGTGATGTTCACTCATCGGCAGTCAGCTTCCAAATGAGCTTTCTGCAGCAGTTTTTAAATATACCATTTTCAATCGTCTTTTTAAATTTTCAATCGTCTTTTATATTTTCAGTCGTCTTTTTAGTTTTCAATCGTCTTTTAACTGAATTTGTATATCCCCTTGTTTTAAAGCATCCCTATTCCTATGAATTCCCTTTTTAACCAATTTTAACCTCCAAAAAATTCCATAACCGTTTTTAACATGAATTAAGTATTAATATATAATTCTTTAACCCTTTGTTTGCCAAATGAAATAGTATCATAGTTTTTAACCCTATTTATAAGAATCCAATAATTTTTAACCCTTGTCTTGTCAAATTAAATTAATTTTTTAGTATAGTCTTGACCCTATTTGTATTTGTAGAAAATCCAATATTTATATTTTTAGAAAATCCAATATTTATATTTTTTAGAACATCCAATATTTATTAAAATTTTTTTACTGTATAAATGTTTTTAACAGTGTGTTAGGGTTAGGGCCAAGATAAGGGTTGGGGTTAGGGTTAGTAAGGGTTGGGGTTAGGGCTTGGGGAAAGGGTTAAGGTTAGGGTTAGGATTCGGATTGGGGTTAGAGTTAGAGTAAGGGGAGAAGTTAAGGTTAGGGATAGGGTAGGGGTTATGGTTAAGGTAAGGGGGAGGACTTAAGGTTAGGGTTAGGAAGAGGTCAGGGTTAGGATTAGAAACTCCTGAGAGGTTAGGTTTAGGGATTTGGGCCACATCAAGATTCAACTAATTGCGTTTAATGTTGAGGCCAAATGGTTCCCTTGTGCCCAATAGAAATATCCAATACCTCTCCCTCTTTTTCCTCTCCCAATCAGTCCACCCCCTATTTCTTTCCAATCCCCCAATTTTAGCTGCATGCCAACCATGTCTTAAAAAATGCGTAACAAAAAGCGTGTCCATTTCTTTTTTGTTTCTGACATTGTACCGATGCTGGTACATACGAATGGACAGATTGTTTTTGGTCTCACCAACATATTTCATACCACACTTTGCACAAAAAATAATATAAACACAATTCTCCGATTTTGGAGTGAATCCCTGACGGATCCTACTCACACTGCCATTACGGGCATTTTTAACATGTGTCAGGTGAACAAATTGTTTTCCAATAAGTAAAGGTTTTGCAACCGTCAAAGGGCGCAATTTCGCATGAACCAGTAGATCTCTGAGATTCTTATTCCGCCTGTAAGCTGAAATAACTTTACAGTTCGGAATAATATCCACTTTTCCCATAATTTTTGCAAAGTTATCTTTCAATTGCCTATTTAATGTTATGCTTGTTGTAGAAAAAGTAGTAATTAAAGGGAGCAATTTAACATTGTCTTCCCTTCTTGTGTCCTGTCGAAAAGTTCGTAAACATTTTCTTAAAAAAGTCCGGGAATAACCCCTATTTCGCAATGCCCTGAACAATGTTTTCACCGCTTCCCAAAAATATTCATCCTTAGTGCATATTCGTTTAAATCTAAGTAACTGTGACTTAATTAGACCTGAAAACGTATGCCTAGGATGGAAGCTTTCCTTATGTAAAAGGGCGTGAGTATCCGTACTCTTGAAATAAAGTTTCACATCCAATTTTTTTGTTTTCTGAAAATCCGATCCTTTAAACACAGTTGTGTCCAGAAAATTAATCCTTTCCCTATTTATTTCAAATTGTAATTTAATAGACTGATCATGAGAATTCAAAGTGTCTACAAATTCCTGAAATTCTTGCTCCGTCCCGGTCCAAATTCCCCAAATGTCGTCTAAGTACCTAAGGTATTGTTCCGGTTGTTTTTTACATTTGGCCAACGCCTCTTTTTCCCAATATGCCATGAAAATATTGGCATAGGCCGGCGCAAATTTCTTGCCCATAGCCGTGCCTTTTATTTGTAAATAAAATTTATCATTAAACATGAAATCATTCCGTGTCAAATTTATTTCTAACAATTTTAGGAGCTCCTCCTCTGGTCTTGTCGGATCAGGATGCTCACTAAATATTCTTTTTATACAATCAATTCCGGTTTTAATTGGGATGTTGGTATATAAAGCCTCAACATCCATCGAAAAAAAGAAAAAGTCAGATGAAATCCTAATGTTTTTAACTATCTCAATGAAATTATACGTATCTTTAACATATGATTTATGACGAACCGAAAGGGGATTCAAATAATAATCCAAATATTCTGCAGTGTAATAAGTTTCACTCCCGCAGTCGGAAACAATTGGTCTACCCGGAGGGACCTCAAATGGAATTGTCCATTTCTCAGGAGCCTTATGAATTTTGGGTAAGATATAAAATCTACGTTCCCTAGGTTCCAGATTGCCCATCAAGTACTTTTTTTGTTTTGCATTAATGAATTTTTTCTTTTTTAAGGTTTCCAAGATGTCCGCCACTATGGGGACCGTCTCCCAGAATATAGGTTTGTCCAATTTTTTGTAATATGTAGTGTCATTCAATTGACGTTCAACCTCAAATATGTATTGTTCCCTACTCAGGATAACCACCGCTGAACCTTTGTCAGCAGGTTTAATAACTACATGTTTGTAACTTTGTAATTCCATCAAGGCTACCCTTTCGGACCCTGATATGTTGTTTTCCTCTGTAATGAATTTAAAATAGTTTGTAAAAGATCTCAAATCATGTTCGATCAATAATTTGACCTCTCGTGGCAGGTCCTCCAACTGGGGCGACCAATCCGAGGGTCCGACAAATGGTGGTATCGTGCCATCCTCCTCGTCTCTATAGTAAGTAGCCAATTTAACTTTCCTGTGATAATTTTGCATATCCAATTCCAAATTGTGTTTATGAAATTTGCCCATAATAGGGGTTGGGACAAAGGATAGTCCCCTACTAAGTAACTGACGTTGTGCTTGAGTGAGGGTAAAATTTTTTGCCAATACCACCACATCTTGTGTTTTGGTAGAGCATAAACCCTCTACCCCCTCCTGACTGGGATTCAGGGGGTGCAGGGGTTTAAATACTCCCACCAATGAGCGAACATTTCCTGTCCTGTCTGTGTTGTCCAGTGGACGTCATCTTCACATGTGGAGAAAAGATTCTCCGGCAGGAGAGGAATAAACGGCATGTTCCTCATAAGATGTTCGTTCAGTAGGTCCAAATTTTCTTGCTCTTCCATCGGGAGAGCAGAAGAGTAATTCACCAAGGGGATCCATATTTCCGAATAGGGGAACGCCCTCTTGGTGGCTCTAATTGCCCCTTGCAAATTCTTAACAGTGGTCTCCTTGGTTTTGTTGGCCCTACTGTTAATCCCAAACGACAAAAGCACCTTCTCGACCACCAGACCTGTCGGTGGTACTGTTTTTTCCAAAAGGGACTGGGCGTGTCGAAAATTGGCCCCCGGAAAACTTTCAATTTGCAGGTCCTCCACATCGTGGTCCGGAAGGTGACACAAATTTGAGTCTCCCATCCACAACCACTTCTTGGTCACTTTCAAAGTCCACTCAGTTAATTTCCTCTGAGTATTTTTATGCCTAAACACACTGAATCTGCGTGGCGGGGATTCTTCATCCGAAGTGGAAGACCAAAAAGGGTTGTAGGGTGTTCGCAAGGCAGGTCTTTGTACAGACTCCGGTGAGTCCTCCTGGGCTGACTGCACAGGAGACAAAGGACGCACAGGTTCAGGTGATTCCTCCTGAGCTGGCTGTGCGGGGGACAAGGGACGCACAGGCTGAGGTGCTTCCTCCCGGCCTGACTGTACCGGAGAAGGAGGACGCGCAGGCCCAGGCAATTCCTCCCGCGTTCGCTGTACAGGAGAAGGGGGACGCGCAGGCTCAGATAATTCCTCCCGTGTTGGTTGTACAGGAGAAAGGGGACGCGCAGGCGATGCACCATGACTCGGTTCTTCTTGAGCCTCAATTTCTCTTAAGAGTGCTCGTCGCGCCTGTTCCAACGCCTGCGCTTTCTCCCTCTCCTGTTCATCCCTGAGTGCCTCAAAAATGGCCCTAACTTGTGCATGAGTGGAATTCTCTATTGGGGTAGTGCACAGAGCGAACTCTTCATGTTCCGAGTCCGAATCCCAAAGGATGTAGCCCTGAGGTGGCCTCTGCACTTCCCTGGGTGGTCTAGGTGGTAGTGCCACTACAGGAGAACTCCAATCTTGAGCCTTAACCACCGGTTCCGTCATTGTAGCCACAGAGGTCATCCTTAAAGGTTGATGTGGACTCCCTGTTTGGCTCTCTACGGTGGTTTGGTGTCTGGGCACTATCGGTGCTGGTTCCATGACCACTACCGTTGTTGGAGACTGCGTCTGACTTGAGGTTTCCGTCCGCTGTTCAGCGGTGGACTGCTCAACCGGAGCTACCGGCTGGTCTCCCGGAGCAGCAACACTCAACGCGACCGTAATCGAAGTCTCTGCTTCTTCAATAACCTCCCTGGTGATGCGAGAGAGGTTACGTTTAGCCCAGCGGATCGCGACCTCTAAGGCCCCCTTCCAATTTGGAATGATAAGGTCTTTCAGTTCTTCCAGCAAAACATCCAAAACCTCCTCATAATGTTGGGACAAAATGAGGTAGGTGGTGAAACCCCATTGCTTTGCATTCCCAACAATAAGGTCCCTAGTTTTTTGTGTGGGAATGGCCGGACGAATCATGGTGGATAGGGTTTCCACCGTCCTGGCAATCATCCGGGGTTCCTCCTTGCCCTCTGTTGAGGCATTTTTAACATTTTTTAAATGATGCGTAGTTTTAATTATCGCATGCATTTTACGAGCTAATTTCCTAAATTGGGGAGTAGCTCTTTCCATACGAACCCCAGGACTGCCCCTGCGTGGGGAAGGCCTCCTCCAGGTGTCCTGCCTCCCACGGGGGGGCGGAGGATAAAAAGACCCTCCATAATTTTGAGGTCCTGAATATTGCGGAACCCTTGGTTGGGGCCAAGTTCCACCCCGATTGTATTGTGGTCCCGCCCCAGGACCTCTACCACGAGGAGAAACCCACCTTTGAGGTGGCCTAGGGTTCCATCCTCGGACTACCTCCGCATAAGTAGGGGCCGGAGGACTGGGGTACCGAGGCGGCGCAGGGGGAGGCACTGGCCGGTTAGGACGAGGAAAGCTTCCCCTCCCTAGGGAGAAGGATGGTGCACGGTCCATCCACCCATTACCAACCTCGGGACCCCAGTCCCAATCCTGTGGACGGGTGCGTGGGCGTTTCCTGCCCCGTCTTACCACCGTCCATCCATCCATTTTTATGCTGTTTTTTTCTATTTATTTTTTTAAAAAAACAGCAAACAACTAAAAGCGCTTTCAAATAGAAAGGTAAACCAAAAAAGAAATGTTTTTTATGTTGTAAGTAAAAAAATAAAATTCCAAAGGTTTTTAAATAAAATAAAACAATGAACTAAAGAAGGTGTGCTGTAAAACAAAATAAATCACGACGTTTCGACCGTAAACGGTCTTCCTCAGGTGAAAAAACAGCACACAAATAACTGGAAGTTGGCTCTGCAGTGGAAGTGATGTTCACTCATCGGCAGTCAGCTTCCAAATGAGCTTTCTGCAGCAGTTTTTAAATATACCATTTTCAATCGTCTTTTTAAATTTTCAATCGTCTTTTATATTTTCAGTCGTCTTTTTAGTTTTCAATCGTCTTTTAACTGAATTTGTATATCCCCTTGTTTTAAAGCATCCCTATTCCTATGAATTCCCTTTTTAACCAATTTTAACCTCCAAAAAATTCCATAACCGTTTTTAACATGAATTAAGTATTAATATATAATTCTTTAACCCTTTGTTTGCCAAATGAAATAGTATCATAGTTTTTAACCCTATTTATAAGAATCCAATAATTTTTAACCCTTGTCTTGTCAAATTAAATTAATTTTTTAGTATAGTCTTGACCCTATTTGTATTTGTAGAAAATCCAATATTTATATTTTTAGAAAATCCAATATTTATATTTTTTAGAACATCCAATATTTATTAAAATTTTTTTACTGTATAAATGTTTTTAACAGTGTGTTAGGGTTAGGGCCAAGATAAGGGTTGGGGTTAGGGTTAGTAAGGGTTGGGGTTAGGGCTTGGGGAAAGGGTTAAGGTTAGGGTTAGGATTCGGATTGGGGTTAGAGTTAGAGTAAGGGGAGAAGTTAAGGTTAGGGATAGGGTAGGGGTTATGGTTAAGGTAAGGGGGAGGACTTAAGGTTAGGGTTAGGAAGAGGTCAGGGTTAGGAAAAAGGATTAGGAACCCACCCCCTCCGGTTGGAAAGGGTGGGAGGTGCACGGTCCATCCAACCCAAGGGTACCCCCTACACGGTCCCTCCTGTTTGGACGGGCCAACCTACGCCTCCGTCCATAGTGGACCTCAGTCCACTCTCCGTCCATGCGGAGCACTAAAAAATCAAACAAATAAAGGAGGCTTCCCCTAACAATGAGAAGTAAATCCCTATAAACGTAAAAAACAAAAAACAAACAACTAAGGGAGGCTTCCTATAAAATTAGGAAGTGATTTACTTTTTTTAAGATGAAAGAATAAACAAAAAACGCCTTCCAAAAATAAAGGAAGGGAAAAAAATATTTATTTTAAAATAAAATATGAATTTAAATTAAACTCCAATCAAACAACAAAATCCCCAAAGAAAAAACAAAGAAAACGCAAAAGGTGCCCACCAAAGCAACGTTTCGGCCCACCTGGGCCTTCTTCAGGCAGTGGGCACACTGAAAACTACTGCAAACTGAGAGAGCTGCTCTGGAGATGCTCCCTCTTCGAAGCTCTGAAGTAAAATGAGCTGTGAGACTGGCCCTCCAGCTTATATAGCAGTGGGAGTGGCCAGTAAATAATTTGTTTTAACTTAGGTTTTGTAATGATAGTTTTTAGTTTTCAGTCGTTTTTACTGTAAAATGAATTGTAAATTATATTTTTAAGGTTTTTAGCTTAGGATAAATGTTTTTTTAACTAAGAATAATGTTTTTAACGATTTTTAACTTAGGATAAATGTTTTTAAAGGTTTTTAACTTAGAATAATAGTTTTTAAAGGCTTTTTAACTTAGGATTAACATTTTTAAACAATGTTTTTAAAGATTTATAACGTAAAGTGTTTTTTTATTGTTTTTATCTGTTTTTTTAGGTTTTTTGTTGTTTTTATCTGTTTTAATATCTTTTTGTTGTTTTTTTCTTTTACCATAAATAAGAACTATACTACAATTTGGAATTAAAGTAAAATTATAGGGTTAAAAATCAAATGTAGGGCATAAGGTAAAATTAAGGTTAGAGTCAAATTAGGTTTAGGGCTAGGGCCAATCAGGTTTAGGGTCAAATTTAGGTTTAGGGCTAGGGCCAAATTTAGGTTGAGGGTCCAAATTAGGTTTAGGGCTGAAAACAAAATTAATTTTCGGGTCAATTAGGTTCAGGACTAGGGCCAAAATTAGGTTTAGGGCTAGGGTTCAGAGTCCCAGTGATGTTAAGGTTAGGGATAAGTTAAGGTTAGGGATAAATAGACATTTAGTCATGGGCCTTAAGGTTAGGGTAAGGATAAGGGGCAGGGTTAGAATTATTAATTTTAGGTCAATTAGGTTTAGGACTAGGGCCAAAATTAGGTTTAGGACTAGGGTTCAGAGTCCCAGTGTGTTAAGGTTAGGGATAAGTTAAGGTTAGGGATAAATAGACATTTAGACATGGGCCTTAGTGGGTTAGGGTAAGGATAAGGGGCAGGGTTAGAATTAAGGTAAAAACCAAAGTTAAGTCTAGTCACCGGAAGTTAGGATTAGGATTAAGGTTAGGATAGGGTAGTATCTGTACATTTAACCCATATGGTTCCTAGTTCCCAATAATAAATCCAAAAACGTTCTTCCTCTTTACGCTCCCAATCTGACCAACTCAAATTTCTTTGTAGCCCCGCCATTCTCACCCAATCCATCCATGAAATAAGAAAATGTCTAACCACAGGTGTATGAACTTCTTTCCTGTTCTTAATGTTGTACCTGTGCTGCATCATACGTGTTGACAAAGAATTTTTTGTTTCTCCTACATATTTCATACCACATTTAGCACAATATTAACATAAACACAGTTCTTGGATCTTGTACTAAACCCTTGTTTGATTTTTATAATGTTTTTAGTCTGACTATTCCTAATAAATTTAGCCTTGAAAATTGGGCTTCCAACAATTGTGGTTTCATCCTTGTCAACGATGGAGTTTGGCCTTAACCAACAGGTCCTTAAATTGGATTCCTTCTGTAGGCCGAAATGACCTTGACCTAGGACAGATGTCTGTGTCCCCCAATAAGGCATCAAAATTGTTCTTCCATTTGTTATTTAATTGCTTGCCGCAGAAGACTGTATGTGGTAATCAGAGAATTTTGTTTGTCTCGTACCTCATCCTTCTTCTGCTGGAAGGTACGTAAACATGTCTCAAGAAGGGCCGTGAATATCCCCGTCTCCGTAGAGCCTTAAGAGGATTTCGCACTGCTACAAAAAGTCCTCTTCCTGGGTACAAATCCTCCAAAAACGCAAGATTTGAGATTTGACCAATCCTGCGAATGTGTGCCTAGGATGGAAACTTGATTTATACAACAGGGCATGCTGTATCCGTTTTTTTGAAATACACCTTCACATCCAAACTTTGATTGTCTTGGAAGCCTGTTTTCTTATAAACTGTAGTGTCCAAGAAATTAATTTCAGACTGATTGATTTCAGCCTGAAGTTTGATGGAAGGATCGTGGGAATTCAAAATACCCACAAATTCCCGAAACTCATCTTCAGATCCCTGCCAAATCCCCCAGATATCGTCAAGATATCTCAAATAATGTAACGGCTTTCTCGTACATTTACGAAAGACCTCCTCCTCCCAGTTGGCCATAAAGATATTGGCGTACGCCGGGGCAAATTTCTTCCCCATGGCCGTACCCTTAATTTGTAAATAAAATTGTTCATTAAACACAAAATCATTCCTTCTGAGATTAATTTCCAATAATTGCAATAACTCAAAATCTGGCCTTTTGGGGTCGGGGTACTTAGCCAAAATTTTTTTAACAGAACTCAAACCAGCCGTGATATCAATATTAGTATATAAACTTTCCACATCCATTGAAAAAAAATATGAATTGGCAGGAATCTTCAAATTTTTAACCATCTCTATGAAGTGGTACGTATCCTTCACATAAGCAGGGTGCTTATTAGAAAGCGGATTCAGATAAAAATCTAAATATTCCGCAATATAATAGGTCTCACTCTCACAGTCAGAGACGATTGGTCTCCCGGGAGGAATCTCATGCGGGACCGTCCATTTTTCTGGATCCTTGTGGATCTTGGGAAGAATATAAAACCTTCTTTCCCTTGGCTCCTTGCTTCCCTTCAGATATTGTTCTTGTCTTGCATTAATGAATTTTTTCTTCCTCAATTGAAGCAGTATTTTTTCCACCATAGGCACAGTTTCCATATACATAGGTTTTAACAATTTTTTATAATAAACACTGTCGTTCAATTGTCTCTGAACTTCAAAAATGTATTGTTCCCTGCTAAGTACGACAACCGCAGATCCCTTATCTGCGGGCTTGATGACAATATTTTTAGCTTTTTGTAACTCACGTAATGATTTGACTTCCTGTGTAGATAAATTGTATTGTTCTCGAAATGATCTATAATGTTGTTCTAATGTGTCCAAATCCGTTTTAATCAATTCTCCTATCTGCGGTGGTAATTTGTCTACAGGGGGAGACCAGGCAGATTTTCCCATAAAGGGTTTTCTGTCCTTTCCCCCTTTGTCCTTAAAATATGTAGTTAGCTTGATTTTTCGATGATATTCCTGTAAATCCAATTGGAATTGTTGCTTCTGATCCCTGCCTATGTCAATTGTTGGAATGAAGGATAAGCCTCTTGATAAAAGATCATATTGTGGTCTGGACAATTTAAAATCTTTAGCCAATACCACAACATCCTGACCTGAGAGAGGTCTTGCTCCTTGCACCCCCTCCTGTTCTGAGCTTAAGGGGTGTTGGAGTTTAAAAAGCTCAGCCAATGATCCAACATGGCTTGAGCTGTATCCTCCGTCCAATGGATATCATCCGCCTCAACCTTAAACCGGTTCTCAGGCAGAAGAGGAATAAATCCCATATTCCTCTGAATATGGTCATTGAGAATCTGAAGATTCTCTTGTTCCTCATCTGGAAGTGTTGAGGAAAAATTGATCAACGGGACCCAAACCTCTGCAAAGGGGAACCGTTTCTTTGCAGATCTAACGGCCCCCTGCAGATTTTTGACTGTGGTTTCCCTAGGCTTATTTGTCCTACTGTTGATGCCAAAGGACAAGATCACTCTTTCCACCGTCAGGCCTGTTGGAGGTATCATTTTTTCCATTAATGCCTGAGCATGGCGGAAGTGGCCTCCCGGGAAACTCTCTACCTGCAAATCCCTGCAAAGGTAGTCCGGAATCTTACTCAAATTGGAGTCCCCGATCACCAGCCACTTTTTAGTGACCACCAAACCCCAATCTGTGAGCTTCCGTTGAGTATTAATATGTCTCCTGACCTGAAAGCGCGGTTCAGGAGCAATAAAATGATCTGCGGAGTCCTCAAAAAAATCATCGTCCTCCTCTAAGTCCAACTCCCTATGGACATCAACACTCTCCTGACCGGGAGATAGCTCACCAAGATCAAACACAACCGGAGGAATTTGAGCTGCAAGCTGTGCCCTCTCATATTCCGCCTCTTGAGCGTCAAACATCGCCGCCAATTCCATATGAGTAGAGTCCTGAGCGGGGGCCTCCAGGACTCTCCAGTCCTCCGAGTCTTCAGTTCTCTCCTCCTGAAGATCCTCATCATCAGACACTATCACTCCCCAGGTCCTCTTTCTAACGACCCTCTGCTCTCGGGGAGATTCCACTTTTGGGAGCAGTTCTTCCACTGTTTGTGTGTCACCGTCTGTCATAATTCCCACCGAGCGACGCTGAACTGAGCGTTCACCCTGTGGCTCTTGTGGGGTCTCTGTTGCAACCGCCACCGTGTGACGCTGGACTGAACGTACCTCACGGGGTTGTTGTGGGGTCTCTGTTGCAACCGCCACCGTGTGACGCTGGACTGAACGTACCTCACGGGGTTGTTGTAGAGTCTCTGTTGCAACCGACACCGTGTGACGCTGGACTGAACGTACCTCACGGGGTTGTTGTGGGGTCTCTGTTGCAACCGCCACCGTGTGATGCTGGACTGAACGTACCTCACGGGGTTGTTGCGGGGTCTCTGTGGCAACCCCCACCGTCTGCTGTGGGGCTGGCGGCTGTTCTGGCTGTTGTGGACCTCCGCCAGTGGTGTGTACCACTATCAGAGCCTCCACATGGTCAATTACATCCTGTGACACACGAGGAATGTTCTCCTGGCCCATCGCACTGGCCACCTGAAAGGCAGACTTCCAATCAGGAATCATGAGCTCAGGAAGGTCCTTCAAGACCATATCCATACCAGCCTGATAATGATCCATCAGGATGGTCAGGGTATTGTAACCCCAGTTGGGTAAGCATTCCCCCCTGATAAAATCAGCCGTGCGTTCGGTTGGGCCGCAGGTTTGATCATCTGGGATAATATTTCCACCATTCTGGAAATCATCCTCGGCTCCCCCGTACCCTCCTTAGGCGAGACATTCTGGAGGTGGTGAGCCATTTTGATCAAAGTATGGAACTTGCGTACCAAACGGCCAAATGGTGGGTCTGCTGCCTGTCGCCTAACCCCATCAGACTGCGTCCCTTTTGGAAAAAATTGTCTCGGGGCCGGTCTGGGGTCAATTTGGCGATTTTGTACCACCCAAGCAAATGAGCGTGATTGTGGACCAAAATAACGGGGCACCCTTGGGGGAGGCACTGGCCGATTAGGAAAAGGATTAGGAACCCACCCCCTCCGGTTGGAAAGGGTGGGAGGTGCACGGTCCATCCAACCCAAGGGTACCCCACCTACACGGTCCCTCCTGTTTGGACGGGCCAACCTACGCCTCCGTCCATAGTGGACCTCAGTCCACTGTCCGTCCATGCGGAACACTAAAAAATCCAAACAAATAAAGGAGGCTTCCCCTAACAATGAGAAGTAAATCCCTATAAACGTAAAAAACAAAAAACAAACAACTAAGGGAGGCTTCCTATAAAATTAGGAAGTGATTTACTTTTTTTAAGATGAAAGAATAAACAAAAAACGCCTTCCAAAAATAAAGGAAGGGAAAAAAAACTATTTATTTTAAAATAAAATATGAATTTAAATTAAACTCCAATCAAACAACAAAATCCCCAAAGAAAAAACAAAGAAAACGCAAAAGGTGCCCACCAAAGCAACGTTTCGGCCCACCTGGGCCTTCTTCAGGCAGTGGGCACACTGAAAACTACTGCAAACTGAGAGAGCTGCTCTGGAGATGCTCCCTCTTCGAAGCTCTGAAGTAAAATGAGCTGTGAGACTGGCCCTCCAGCTTATATAGCAGTGGGAGTGGCCAGTAAATAATTTGTTTTAACTTAGGTTTTGTAATGATAGTTTTTAGTTTTCAGTCGTTTTTACTGTAAAATGAATTGTAAATTATATTTTTAAGGTTTTTAGCTTAGGATAAATGTTTTTTTAACTAAGAATAATTTTTTATTTTTAACTTAGGATAAATGTTTTTAAAGGTTTTTAACTTAGAATAATAGTTTTTAAAGGCTTTTTAACTTAGGATTAACATTTTTAAACAATGTTTTTAAAGATTTATAACGTAAAGTGTTTTTTTATTGTTTTTATCTGTTTTTTTAGGTTTTTTGTTGTTTTTATCTGTTTTAATATCTTTTTGTTGTTTTTTTCTTTTACCATAAATAAGAACTATACTACAATTTGGAATTAAATTAAAATTATAGGGTTAAAAATCAAATGTAGGGCATAAGGTAAAATTAAGGTTAGAGTCAAATTAGGTTTAGGGCTAGGGCCAATCAGGTTTAGGGTCAAATTTAGGTTTAGGGCTAGGGCCAAATTTAGGTTGAGGGTCCAAATTAGGTTTAGGGCTGAAAACAAAATTAATTTTCGGGTCAATTAGGTTCAGGACTAGGGCCAAAATTAGGTTTAGGGCTAGGGTTCAGAGTCCCAGTGATGTTAAGGTTAGGGATAAGTTAAGGTTAGGGATAAATAGACATTTAGTCATGGGCCTTAAGGTTAGGGTAAGGATAAGGGGCAGGGTTAGAATTATTAATTTTAGGGTCAATTAGGTTTAGGACTAGGGCCAAAATTAGGTTTAGGACTAGGGTTCAGAGTCCCAGTGGTGTTAAGGTTAGGGATAAGTTAAGGTTAGGGATAAATAGACATTTAGACATGGGCCTTAGGGTTAGGGTAAGGATAAGGGGCAGGGTTAGAATTAAGGTAAAAACCAAAGTTAAGTCTAGTCACGGAAGTTAGGATTAGGATTAAGGTTAGGGATAGGGTTAGTAATCTGTACATTTAACCCATATGGTTCCCTAGTTCCCAATAAATAAATCCAAAAACGTTCCTTCCTCTTACGCTCCCAATCTGACCAACTCAAATTTCTTTGTAGCCCCGCCATTCTCACCCAATCCAATCCATGAAATAAGAAATGTCTAACCACAGGTGTATGAACTTCTTTCCTGTTCTTAATGTTGTACCTGTGCTGCATCATACGTGTTGACAAAGAATTTTTTGTTTCTCCTACATATTTCATACCACATTTAGCACAATATATAACATAAACACAGTTCTTGGATCTTGTACTAAACCCTTGTTTGATTTTTATAATGTTTTTAGTCTGACTATTCCTAATAAATTTTAGCCTTGAAAATTGGGCTTCCAACAATTGTGGTTTCATCCTTGTCAACGATGGAAGTTTGGCCTTAACCAACAGGTCCCTTAAATTGGGATTCCTTCTGTAGGCCGAAATGACCTTTGACCTAGGACAGATGTCTGTGTCCCCCAATAAGGCATCAAAATTGTTCTTCCATTTGTTATTTAATTGCTTGCCGCAAAGACTGTATGTGGTAATCAGAGGAATTTTGTTGTCTCGTACCTCATCCTTCTTCTGCTGGAAGGTACGTAAACAATGTCTCAAGAAGGGCCGTGAATATCCCCGTCTCCGTAGAGCCTTAAAGAGGATTTTCACTGCTACAAAAAAGTCCTCTTCCTGGGTACAAATCCTCCAAAAACGCAAGATTTGAGATTTGACCAATCCTGCGAATGTGTGCCTAGGATGGAAACTTGATTTATACAACAGGGCATGTGTATCCGTTTTTTTGAAATACACCTTCACATCCAAACTTTGATTGTCTTGGAAGCCTGTTTTCTTATAAACTGTAGTGTCCAAGAAATTAATTTCAGACTGATTGATTTCAGCCTGAAGTTTGATGGAAGGATCGTGGGAATTCAAAATACCCACAAATTCCCGAAACTCATCTTCAGATCCCTGCCAAATCCCCCAGATATCGTCAAGATATCTCAAATAATGTAACGGCTTTCTCGTACATTTACGAAAGACCTCCTCCTCCCAGTTGGCCATAAAGATATTGGCGTACGCCGGGGCAAATTTCTTCCCCATGGCCGTACCCTTAATTTGTAAATAAAATTGTTCATTAAACACAAAATCATTCCTTCTGAGATTAATTTCCAATAATTGCAATAACTCAAATTCTGC